>NC_040879.1:61989667-62085103 GCF_003676215.2 Rhopalosiphum maidis | reverse complement strand
CACATTGGCTCTGATGAAGGATTTGTACCTGGTGGCTATTTGTCATTCGAGTCCAAAAAGAATTCTAATGATTACCATGAAGAAATGAATGGTGAAACATTTTTTAACTGGATTAAAAATATTATTCCGTTGTTAAAAAATATGCTGTTGTGGTAATGGTAACGCCCTCGTACCATTCCGTTAAAATTGAATCGTGTCCTACAGCGAGTTGGCGAAAGGCAGATATTGAAAAGTGGTTGTACGAAAAAGGTGAAACATACGAAAAACCTATGATTATACCACGTTTATTAGAAATTGTGAAGCGGATCAAACCTAGATACGATAAGTACGTCATTGACGAATTTGTAAAAAACTATGACATTGAAATACTTCGTTTACCACCATACCATTGCGAGCTCAATCCTATTGAGCTCGCGTGGTCGTCTGTGAAGAACCATGTTAAAATGAACAATACGACATTCAAATTATCTGATGTTCATAAACTGTTAATTGATGGCGTTGAACGTGTCACTCCCAATATGTGGAAAAACTTTGTCGAGCACACCATAAAGCAAGAAGACAAATTTTGGGAAATCGATTTTATTGTTTACGGTGTCATGGAAAACATGGGCTCAACTGTTATGACTATAACAGGCGAAACTGATTCTGACTCAGTTTGCACGAAATAAATTGTAATTGATTCAAATAACTTAAAATAATTACTACTTTTTAATGTATTGACAACACGAGGCTAACCGAAAATATGTAAAAAAACCATAAAAACTGATTATTAGGTATAACAATTTATTTTATTATGTAAATATGTACAAATCACTTTATTCAATGTAATTCAAGACTGTGTATTATTATGTTTTTATTATATATTAATATTAATTTTGTTTATTTATGTATGTAATATTTTATTTTAAATTATATAATTAAAGTGTTCTCTCCCCTGCGTAAATAAGACGATTACGGTATAACATATTGGTAAAAAAAATTAACCATTTGAACACGGTGTACAACTCGTCGGCGACGTCGTCGTTTACCGTCGACTATCGCCGGCGGTTACGTGGAGGGGATTGCACGGCCCGGAGAACGTTTACGGTCCATTCGACGTGCGCGAAACGGTACCGTTCTCTCGTGGAAAAGACTATAGTAACGCTGGCTGCCGTCAGTCTGCATGCGCGAAACGGGTTACTTCGCTCATGGCACGGAGTATAGTTACTATATAACTATCATTGACTCTCATTGTCTGTCGTCGTGATTAAAATATGTATTAACTAATAGTTAACTAGTAACTATACATCTGTACTGTTTTTTAGTGTTTTCAGTTAAATATTTAAAGTACATACATACTACTGTATAGTGTAGAAAGGTTGTAGGTACACCATCGTTGTCCTACACACTGTAAGTATTAAACGTTTAATTATAAAATGTAGAGTATATGTATAGTGTTTTAGAAAAAAATACTGCATCAAAGTTGTATTGACACGGATTATATTGCTAAAATTAAAATTGCTAATCCAAAATGATTCTAGTTTATATTTTAATATACCCTACTATTTTTTACTTAAATTGAGGATTTATTTAGAACAATCAATATTCAATCTAAAGAAGTAGTTATTTTTGTATTTAAATAGGTACATTTAAAAAAAATATATTTTAGTGATAGATACATAAGTAGAATACTATTAACTACAAAACAAATAAATATCTTATTATGATCTAATATAAATCTTATTCTTGCTTTATCTAATCTCTCAAATAAAACAATTTTGAATGAATTAATGAAACATTACATTATAAATGTTAAACTAGCACATGGGTATTAGTTATAGGTTTTAATTAATATTAGCAGTATAGATAAATAAAATGTCCATAATACCTAACACTTATAAATATTTTTTTAAAACTATGATTCATCATAGTCTTTCAACTATACACATTATTTACTGTATTTGTACAACATACCTATGTTTGACAAACATTTCACCAGCCCCATTTTTTTATTTTTTTTTCCGTCATACATTAATGCGCCAGAAGTGTGAATTTGTACGATGAACACATGTGTTCAAAATACCTCAAAATTATATTGAGTAAAATTAGGTAGTTTAAATCTTTTGCCGCCAGGAAAAATGCTCCATTTGTACCTAGGCTAATGCGATCCTGTATCCTAAATAATAATATCATTGACTAAATATTTTGCTTAATACTATGTGACCGTGAGCCGTGTGCACTCCAAATTTACTATGCCTATGTGTCATATGATTACACCTATCTTGTGGTTGGTTTGCATTATAAACGTTCGGCGCGTGATATACACGATTTCCTGAAGTACAGGTTGCATGTCGAACTCCCATTAAAGTTGATTCACACTGTACGGAACGTCACAGACCGGCAACGTCACGTAAAAATCTTCATCCGTTCACATTACAACGTCAACATCCAGAAACGCCACGGAAATATTACCGACGCGGCGTGATACACTCGCTCACTGCTCCGAGTTTTGACTACTGCATATCTGATCTCACTTTAGATTAAAATTAAATGTGAGTATGTGACCGGAGAACCAAGTGATCTAATTATGTGAAACCGCTGATCCCAATGTCCCCAGTACTACTAGCGCGCCACGAGGACAAGCGTATACCTACTATTTTTATAATAATAATAATATAATTAACTGTGTTTATCTCACACAAATAATTGTAAAGATATCTTTAATCGTGATTAAAACGCAAATGAGTATATGAGGTTTCTCGTCTGAAAAATAGTCACCTAGCTTAAGTCACCCAACTTACACACGTTTACGTTACAAAAACAATAAATGCCAGTAATACGAGTAATACGACTCCGTCGCAGCGCGTAAAGCAATTATTAGTTGCTACATTAATTCGCTGTGTCAGTTTATTATAAATTTAGTTCATCGTCATTTTCCAGACACTTAGATTTTTCTGAAGCTTGAATTAGGTGAAGGACTTGTATCAGATTGTGTTAAGCTTATACAGGTGTGTATTTCATATTATTCTTTAATTAATTATTGTGTATGCAGTAATAAAATCAATCATTATTTAAAACTATATTATTATTCAATAAAACCAATTATATCATTATTAGAAACGCTATACTCGAGTTATTGGATTATCAGCTAAAAAATAAAATACATTTATATAAACTCCTTTGTCGTTAGAAACTCCAGTTATAATTTTAAATTGCTAAGTACCATTAATAGGTAGGTAAGTTAAAACAACACTTTATTAAGATTTTTAGTATTAATATAATTTAATTACAACTAATATTTTATATGGTTATAATTAAGCAACTGAATATTGCATATTGCATCAGAGTGACCTAAAAGTTTTATTTAAATTGTGTTTTAAGTTTGATTAACTGATTAAGTTAATCATGAATAAATTTCTTCCATTCATCTAAGAAGAATAGTTTTGTATCAAATTTTGATTTTGATAATATAATTATAATATATTTGTTTAATTTTAATATTCATTTCCAATGGCTTACTATATAAAGTATCCAGAGCCGGATTAATGGGGGGGGGGCTAAGAGGGCTATAGCCCAGGGCCCTAAAAAAAAGAAGGCCCCAAAAAATTATAAAATTGTAATTTTTGTACAATTTCAAAAAGAAATTATAACAATTTATATTGTTAGATACATTCATATAATTAATTTAAAATTGCCTGCAATAGTAATATTCGAATTACATTATACACAATATACTTCATTATTTCATATGTATTATTTTATAGCTCCAGATATGAGGGTTTTTCGCATAAAAATAAACCTTGAATTACAATCATTTATCGTTAATCATAATCGTATCATTTAAAGATTATATCTAATAATTATATCATATATTTTATGATTAATTTATTATCTTTTAAGTTTCTATTATACATGTTATACCAATATACCGTAATTGTATTTACCTACTCATAACAGTTAGTCGTTCATGTTCGTAAGTAACGTCGCGTCAATCTGTACACCGTGTTATACGTTTATTTTAAAAGTAAATGTAATTTTAAATAATTTAATAAAATAAAATGTCCTCAAGAAAGTATCTTTCTGGTGCAGAGAACGAAAATTAAAACAACAAAAAGATGACGAAGTAAGAATCATCCAACTATTTTTAAATTTTTCAAACCACAAAACGATACAAAAGTAATGAAACAATTAATTCTTCTTTTAATAGTAATACTATAGTTAAAGATCTTGAAGTAGAAATTATTTAAACAATTTAGACGAAATCTCATCAGAATCATATTAATTAATAACAGTAGTGCTTCCACAAATAATCTATTTATATTGCATTCCAATAAAATAAAAATATCAAAAGATCCTGGTCTTTGGCCTGAAACAATAGATACTTTTGCATAATCTTCTAATTGTATAGTTATTTGTAATTTTTGTATTATTACCTTTTTATATATTAATATTTTAATTAAATTATATTTTTAATAAATAATAATTTCATATAAATTTACTTTTTAAGGGAAAATGTTTTTTTGTTGTTGTTGAATTACTAAATATTAATAAGTATATGAGTATAAAAATGTATTTTAAAATTAGGGCCCCTAAAATATGTTAGCCCAGGACCACTCATTTTATTAAACCGGCTCTGAAAGTATCTGATTAGTTAATATAACCATGGGTGTAACAACAAGAGTGGGCAGGGGGGCCAGTGCACTTCCCTTGCACTTCAAACTAAATAATATTTCTTATACGTTATAAATATTGGGTTTTAATGATTTACGTTGGCTATGCCACTGCCTCCCCCTGATTGAAATCCTAGCCACGCCCATGAATACAACTGTTAATTAAAACGTTAATGTATCTATCTTTATTATATACTCTATAGATTTAGTCTATAAAATATAAATCATTATATTTTAATATCCTTCCATTCTTTATGACTCACTGCATAGTTTTTGAACCAATTTTATAAATAATATTAAAACTATTTAGGTATTTAAGCCAATAAATCAATAGATAATGTATATAATGAATTTTTCAGCTAAACTTAATCAAGAGCCTGAATTTAAATAAATAAATAAATAAATAAAAAATTATGTCTCCCGTCCATTAATCCTAAACAAAGAAAAATTCCATTGCGTATCAAATTATTAATCTACTACATCAGTCCATTATTTGGGATAGGAAGGCATCTGTATAAAAAAAATATACATTCAAATACTTAAAATACTTTTATGGCTAACGTAATCAATAAATTTTATATTATATATTTTTTTTGCAAATATTTACATGTAGTTATTTACACTAATTCAAGCAGTTTAACAGAACTAAAACATATAACAATTTAAAAAAAAAAATAGTATAAAGCAAAAATGTATTAAATTTTTAATTATTTTTAATAGGTCCGGGATGAGTCGGTGGGTCCACGATGTTTTCCCGGATCGCATTCACCTGCTGTTCTAGTCTCTGATGGTGACCTTCCTCTCTATATTTTTCATGAAGCACTTTGTAGGGGGTGGTTCGTCAGGCCAGGGTGGCAGCGCGGTTCTGGCTTACAGTCCGACTCTCTCCGCCGCGATGAGGAAGTCGAAACACATCTGTAGTAGTATAAAATAAACTAAAACTAAAGTACCTAATATATTTATATGGTATACAAATATTAAAAATTATAATTTATTAATATTATTTAGGTATACCTATTCCTATAGTCTATAGGTAACTTATAATATGCTAATATGGTACCAATCATCAATATAATGTATTGTATATATTAATTCTATTTATGCTAATATTATCTTAGTGTTATTAATTATAAATAATAAGGTTTCATCTCTTACAAAAAAAGTAGTTCTTTCTATTTGTCTAAATTAAATATTTAAATTAATAATATATAATTTAAATCTTAACTTGGACTGCGTACTAATATACTTGTGTGAACGCACCTTAATGATCATGCAGGACTTCGCTTAACTTGGGAACGGTTCGGTCCTAATGTAACAGTATAATGACTGTAATGTATTGGTTTGCTTGTTTGCTCCCCGAATACTTCAATGGTATCATCGTCTTCTATTTCAAGAAAAGAAGGAGTATCAGCGTCAACAATTATTCTTCCGTCAAAAAGGAATCTTACTTTTGCCCTATTTAAATGCTGAAATAATACAATTTTGAATGAATTAAAAAAAGCTTACATTAAAAATGCTAAACTAGTACATAGATTTAGTTAATACTAGCAGTATAGATGATTAGAATGTCTATAATAACACATATAAATAAATAGTTTTTAAAACAATGATTTATCATTAACTAACATCATACACAGCGTTAACTGTATTTGTACACCATACCTATGTTTGACAAACATTTCACCAGCCCCCGTTTTTTTAAATTTATTTTTTATCAAACATTAGTGCGCATAAGTATGAATTATGAATTTGTGCCATACCAATTTAACCGTAAATTAGAGAAATTTCAAAAATGAAAAACTGGATTTTCCGGGTATAACGAGTTTCGCACAAATTCACACAAATGGTGCACTTATGTTTGACCGAAAAAAATTTAAAAAAGGGGGGCTGGTGAAATGTTTGTCTATGTTTGTTGTCTTTATCTCATAAATGTGTCACTTAGCAAATTTACATTGAGCAAATCAAATAAAAATGATTTAGTTTTAATTTTAATTTTAAAGCAAGTTACAAGTGTGTACAATATTATAATAAATTTAAAAATGATTAAAATTTGCATTTATTTTTAATTAAAAAAAAAAACTTCAATTAAACTTCATTAATGTATCATTTAACACTAATATTAAAACTAAACCTTATTCAACATAATATTGAACCGTTTTTGTGAATTAAGACTGTATAGTCTAATACCCCCAAAAATATATCAAATCTATCATTGATTAATAATTATTTGGCGGTAGTCATTGATTATTGTTGTCGGTGCAATCAGCGTATACTTGGACAATAATATAAATTTTATTGGAGCTATCAAGTAGTGGGAATGTGTCGATAAGTAACTAAAACTGAATGTCAATTGCTAAATGTAAAATTGTCAAACATTTGATAGATTTTAAAATATTATATCATTGTAAACAATAAATATAAGTGTGGCATCAAAACTTTTCTTACACAGACAACTCAAATCAATAAAGGATTATTCTGAACATAGCCAGTAACTTAAAACATTTCTAACTATACTACAGTTGTAGAGGTTGTACAACAATTTGAATTCTAGAAAAGTAACTTAGGTTTTTTGAAGAGCATGCTTCACATGCATGTTTTGTCTCCGTTTTACAAACATATTACATATAAAAAACTGTTTATAGCAGGGAAGAACCACTCAAGCTGTAGACTGCCCAAATTAAGCAACCACATTTTCACATTAGAAAGAAAATTGTTCAATATCGTTTTTATTTTTTTGATATCAGAACAACTACAGAAAAATTATTCTTTTGTATTTCCCACACAGCTAATTTAGTAATAATAATGATATAAAATATTTTTATTTAAAAAGTTAGAACATTTGAAAATAATTGTTATAATGTTAATATAACTTTGATTTTTAAAATTATTTACGAATCAACTTAAATAACAAATTAATATAACTATAACATTATACAAATATATTTTTAAAATATTAGATATTTAATAATAATTATATTATGGCGCATTAATAGTAATTTGAATAAAAGAAAAGTAAATGTAGCCATGACGACCGCATGTTTTCTTCGACTTACAAATGTGTACCACACCAAAATATATGTTCAGCAGTTCCAAGTTTGTGTGTTGAGCTTAAATATTAGAGTGAAATGTCCTGCCAAACTAAACTATTAAAGCTATGAAACTAAAAACATTTGTGTTCTCTTGTTGAACTTTAATGGTACCTTATTGTTAAGCAAGTTATAATTATGTTCAATATTATTATTAAAAAATGCTCTTAAAAATTAAAATATCGTAAAAACTGACAAAGAAAAAGAATATAATAATATATTTTATGATCTTTACTTTGAGTTTGAAAGTAGATCAATTCACATTTCATACAAACACATTCAAGTTAATAACACAAAATTGGAACTGCTGTACATACTACATACTACATATTTGGAACATGATCTTTTTGAAGATAAAACAAAAATAAAAATAAATAGTAAAAAGCAAACTTGATATCAAATATAATATAATATATATATATATTATAGAAGTTATGTGCAGACTATTTATAACAATCAATAATTAATCTAATGATTTTGAATTATTGTTTTAGTTAATAGTTCATTTTCACTTTCTCTTAAAAAATATAAATTAAATGAAAGACATTTTTTAACATCCTCTAAAGTAATTAGTTAGTGTCAATTTTAATATTAATAGTAAAATACTATCAATATAATATAAATTCACTTGTTTTAATTTAACTTATGGAAAATAAAAATTTAAATTCTTGCTATTATAATGATGAAGATTTTTTAAATAATATGAACTCATTTGATGATAACGACAAAATTCCAGTTTTTACTATAAAATGTAAGTACGTACATATATTTATGTATTATATATATTAATTAATATATATATATGATACATAAATATAATATTAATATTAATATGTGTTTTTGTTCAGCTATAAGGCCAGATATTTGTGAAATTAACTTTCCAATTGGAATAATAAGAGAAGAATTAATGTCCGATTCAAAAATAATGAATAACAAAAAAAACTGAGTTAAATTAGCAATCTATGCCTGACGGCACACTAAATTGTAAAAAAACATGGATATGTCTTCTAGTAAAAATACTAATTTATAGTTTTTTTCCGATTGTCAAGGTAATAAAATGTGATCTATTTTTCATTGTACATGTAATTAATAATAATTATTAATTTAATTGTCTTATTTTATAATGTGCAAAAAATGGTTATCTTAATACCTGGCGATCTCAATATAAAAAATTACATTTGATTTTAGATTTTTAAAACACATATTATCTGCATTGACTCGCATCAAATTTTATATTAACAGTTTGGCGTATTTTGAAAATAAATTATTATTATAATAATATCACAGTAATACTTTGATAGAAAATTAAATATTGTTATAATATTTGTTGTTGTTAATACAGTAAAATGTATTCTGTTGCCAAAAAATGATATGGTAATATTTTGATAATATTGCTTAAATCAAAATTAATTTCCAATAAATCTTGAAATAATGTTAATATTTCAAAACACGATTTATGGTTATGTTGTTTCAGTATAATATATGAGGTGGGTTAGTGTTACCAAAGAATTCAAAATAATCTTTCACAATCATTGTTTTTTTTTTTATAGTATGAAAATTTGGTTTGCTAACTTTGATTACAGCAGCTAAAGTGTGTATTTAAATTTGTAATAATATTACTTTTTTTTCTACAATTATAAGTAATCTAAACTGTCTCATAAAAGTATTGTTTTATCTCGGTTATGATGAAAATAGTTGGGTTTAAAATTCTAGAATCTAGAATTTATTCTTTTTTAAATAATAAAACATGAATGTATGATATTAAAAAAAAAAAAAAACATGACACTTAGATGAATTTAATTGTTATACAGCAAATCAATTTGGTTATTTTTTTAAAATGAATGAAAAAATATTCTATATAATAAGACTAATTAATGGAATGTAACCTAAAATATACAAGTACAGTAAAACTTCCGTTAACGGTCACCTCTATGTAATGGTTAGATTTTTTGGTCCCATCAAGTGTTATACCATGTATTGTCACCTCTAAATAGTGGTCATTATTTATGGTCCATTCAGTGATCATTAATTGGAAGTTTCACTGTATAATAAAAAAACCATATTTATTTACCTCCACATCGTAAGACAAAGACACAAAGTAGTGGTCAGTTAAATATCTAAATTATACGAGTCATATAAAAAGATTATGAATTATTTAATATACATAATATTGAGTAAAATTATTATTTGGGGTGATTTATCTAAAATCTTATTATGTAATAAATTAATTTTATAACACAAAGATATATTTTTTTACATATTATACAATAGTATATGATAGGGTCACTTGTGAAGAAAATTACAAAGTAGAATAAAATGCAGGTATTATTTATCACATGGTTATCATTTTTCTTATTAATGTGATAGTTAATAAATGCTAGTGTTCATTTTCGTCATTAATTTAAAATTATGTGGAAGTATCAAACATTAAATTGGTAAAGATTCACCTAACTTATGTTTGCATACTCATACACAAATAAAGTTTATAATTGCCTTAATTTTCCACAACTTGTCAATAATTTTACTCTTTTATTAGCTTAATTGTTTTATATAACTGATATGACTACTAAAATTCAAGTTAGCAACAACAGTAGCTATACAACAATGGTTAGGTTGTATTAAAATCAATGGCTAAATGAATATATATTTGTTTGAATATATTCTAAAAAAATATAAGCTTATAAATTACTTCTTAATGCTTTATACTTACTTTCATTTCACAATATCTTATCATGAGGTTTTTTAAAGGTTTATGTCTCTTAGTATTGAATTTGACAAAAGAATTGTCAAGTCCATGAACCCATATTTTTACATATTCATGGGCATCCTAAAATACAAGATGTTTTTTATTAATATTGATATTTAAAAACTTAATAATTAGTAATAAATTAATGTTCTAATTTTCCAAAATTTGGTAAAATATTAATACAATAACAAGCTTTTGTTATTGTATCAAAACACTTTTTACACACAATCCAAAATTGATTTTTATTAACCACACAAATAATAACTTATAAAATCTGAAGCAAGTTAAAAGACATTAGACTTATCATACTAAATATAATCAATGTTAATGATGATAATTTTAAACAGTAATTGAGGTAAGTCAATGATGATGGTAAATTTTAAGATCAAGGTAAATAATTATACTCTGGGACTATCAACACAACGATCTTCAACAGGACAGAACTGCATGGTTGATGAGTTCACACTATGCAGAACTGATGAATTTTAGAAATATTTGATGGTTTAACAAGACGTATGTAAAACAAACGAGCGGGTGCGGGAATGAAATAAGACGTTAACAAACCGGATTGAGAACCAACATTTAAAATACCAAACAGATGTTAAGACAGAAAATTCGTGTGTACGACGCTGACTCATCGACAAGTGCGTAAAGAACGCGAACGGCCGTCAGATTTTCCATCACCGGACGCCGAACAGAACTCATGCTTTTATACTGCGCGGGCTACGCAAAATTGTAAATACTTACTTCTTCGGCAATAACCATTTTTGAAGTTGTGTATTAATTTAAATCAGTTTACAGACGAACGTTGTTAATACAGAAGAAAACGCGGTGGTAGTGAAATGTAATGTCACCAACACGCTAGCCGTTACAGGTAAACAATAAACAAAAGTTATCACAAAACTGATAGAGTGATTAGCACACCGGTTGGCGCGCCAGTGGTTGTCGTTGACCGTGTAGAGGTTGAGATGCAGAATATGTCATTTGATTGGTCATCTCAGCCGCCCGAAAACTGTACACCTTATCAAAGCACTAGGCTAACCACAACTGTCCCATTTTACGATTATTGATAAAATTGAGTAGATACCATTTCATTTATTATTATTCTCTATTATAAAAGAGGGATTAAATTGATTTTCATGCCAATTAATAATAAAAAGTTATATTATAATTTCTTATTAAAATAAAATATTATAAAATATTGATAAAAATATAATTTTGTTAATTGCTTTAATCTCAATAAATTCAATTTATTATATTAACTATCTTAAATCTATATTTTTTTTTATTAAAATAACTTATTTTATATTATTTAATTTTAATTTATTTAACAAATGATATCTTAATTTTAAAAATTATAACTAAAAATTTTTTATTTTATTTTTTAATTACTTATTTATTTATTAAGGTTTCAAGTTAAATTAAACTTAAATCTTCAAAATTAAAAATATTTGTTTTCAACCTTAATTAAATAATTAATACCATTAAATTTGCAATTTAATATGATATAATTTGAATATAGAGTTAATGGTAAAAATATTTTTAAATAAGTATATAGATAGATTTACAATTTATAACCAATTATCAGCCATTTTATCTTTTAATTAATCATAAAGATATTGGTACTTTATATTTCTTATTTGGTATTTGATCAGGTATAATTGAATCTTCTCTAAGTAACTTATGTTAACTAAAATTAGTTAAATTTTTTTTGTTTACAATTGAATACCAGGTGTGATTCTCGCTAACTCGTCTATTAATATTATTCTTCATGATAGTATCTAGTAGGTAGTTCATTTTCACTATGTTTATTTATAGGAATTTTATTTGCTATTATTGCTAGTTAAATTCAATGAATCTATTTTTACTGGATTTTCAATAAATATTTTTATTATTCTAATATTTTTTTTTTCCTTAACAAGTTAAAATTAATCCTAAACCCCCTCCTAGCTGCTCTAACATCCCTAATAAACAAAATCCTATTCCTCGTCATTCTCTCTACTTAAATAAATGAACACACACATTACATATCTTCTAATTATCCATACCATAAATAGTATATATTATGTAAAAATAAATTCTTGATTGTATTAAAAGAATTTGTAATAACATGTAATATGTTGACACATTTAAAATATAAATATATAATGAATGAAAAAAAAAAGATGATGTCATCGATCGGATCAATAATTTCTATGTTTAATTTACAATACTTAAATTAGAATTTTATTTTTTAAATACCTTTATTTTTAAATTAAATTCAAGTAACTATTGAATATTGTTATATTCATAATTTACCACCTTTAAAACATTCATATTTAGAATTACCTTTAATTATTGATTTCTAATATGGAAGAATTAATATACAATAAACTTAAATTCATTTCTAAAGAATGATCTTTTTTAGAAATTATAAATTGATTAAAACTAAGACTCCAAAAAAGAAATTCACCACTAATAGAACAATTATTTTTATTTCATGATCATACAATTTTTATTATAATTTTAAATTAACATTTAACAATTAATTATATGATACAAATACCTTGAAAATCAAATAATTTAATTTATTTGAAACACAACTCCTCTCATTATTCTTATTTTTAATGCTATACCTTCACTTCATCTTCCTTGTTTAATATATTTGTTAAATTTGCATATATTAAAGAATAAAAATGTTTTAAGAAAAAAATTTTATCCTTTAAATAATTTTATAAAAAAATTAATAATCAAAAGTTATAATAAAATTAATTATTAAAACTAATAATAATTAATTATAATTCATCATAGTCTTTCAACTATACACAGTATTTACTGTATTTGTACAACATACCTATGTTTGACAAACATTTCACCAGCCCCATTTTTTTATTTTTTTTTCCGTCATACATTAATGCGCCAGAAGTGTGAATTTGTACGATGAACACATGTGTTCAAAATACCTCAAAATTATATTGAGTAAAATTAGGTAGTTTAAATCTTTTGCTGCCAGGAAAAATGCTCCATTTGTACCTAGGCTAATGCGATCCTGTATCCTAAATAATAATATCATTGACTAAATATTTTGCTTAATACTATGTGACCGTGAGCAGTGTGCACTCCAAATTTACTATGCCTATGTGTCATATGATTACACCTATCTTGTGGTTGGTTTGCATTATAAACGTTCGGCGCGTGATATACACGATTTCCTGAAGTACAGGTTGCATGTCGAACTCCCATTAAAGTTGATTCACACTGTACGGAACGTCACAGACCGGCAACGTCACGTAAAAATCTTCATCCGTTCACATTACAACGTCAACATCCAGAAACGCCACGGAAATATTACCGACGCGGCGTGAAACACTCGCTCACTGCTCCGAGTTTTGACTACTGCATATCTGATCTCACTTTAGATTAAAATTAAATGTGAGTATGTGATCGGAGAACCAAGTGATCTAATTATGTGAAACCGCTGATCCCAATGTCCCCAGTACTACTAGCGCGCCACGAGGACAAGCGTATACCTACTATTTTTATAACCCGTAACTGGTACAGTGAAAAATAAAAACGTTAATGGTACAGTGCGGTGTGACATACCTCTACATTTAATAATAATATTTGGACCTTTTTAGATTAAGTTCTTAAATAATTTTATTCGTATTAATAATTGTTATAATATAAACAATCATTCTAAATTTTTTTTTTTCAAAAAAATTATTATTTCTTAGATTTTCAATGAATGAATTGTGAATAAAAAAAAAATCCTAATACAATTATTTCTGAATCCTTTATTTTGTTCTAGAATTTTTCAATATCAGTTTTTAAGGTTAAAACCTGCATATAATAGGAGAAGACATACTATAGAACAAGATTTAAAAAAAAAATAACGTAAAAAATCATTTTTTAGGTAAAAATAACTTAAGACAAAACTCCAATTAAAATGTTTTATTTTAATAAATAAACAAAATGTTAAACCTTTGAAAACAAAAATAAATATAAGAAACTTCAAATATAATAGTAAACATAAATAACAGAATATAATGTATAATAATATAACTAATATAATAGTAGTTAAAAATAAAAATAACCATTTCTTGGTAACAATTTAGATGTTAAAAAACGAGAACATGGAATTAATTTGTTTAGCATCCCATACATTTTGAACAAACTGTTTTACAGCATTGTAGACATATGGGGTCTCCACAAAGGTAGCATTGGAATGTCGTTTTCCTTTTTAGTTTAGGTGGACATATGCGGCAAGTTTTTTGTTTTTTCAATTTACCTTCATATAATGGCGTGTCTTTTAGATTTTTTCTCATTCCTAGAACTCTTCCTATACTAAATCTTATGTCTCGCAAAATGCAACTATTTTCGTATCTTCGTTCTAATTCAGGCTTCACTAGCTCAAACGCAAGTTTTTTCATAAAATCAGATCTTGATAATATAGGGTTATTTTTAAATGAATTGTGTAAGACAAATGAGTTTACACTAGAGATATCTAAAAGACGATAAAATATTGCCAATGGCCATCGGCGAGTACGACGACCGGTACAGTACACCGAACATTTTTCATCTAATGAATCCACACCTCCCTTAGTTCTATTGTAATATGAAATAATTTCTGGCTTTTGTACATCTTCATCAAATTCTTTTAGATGGTGCATAGAAGATATTAATATAATTGCTTTACTAGGTTTAGTCACGTGCGACATAAGTGTTAAATCTTTAGTAAACCCGTATGTCGTTGTACCTACGATACTTTTTTTTTTTGGTAGAAATTCTGGTGGTATTTCTCTCTTATTTTTCCTTAGAGTGCCAACATACGTTAACACCCTTTTTTTTAAATGTTCGACTAGTTCAATGGAACTAAACCAATTATCTGCTGTGATATTTCGATTTGTCCCTTCTATTAGTTTCGACAATCTCAAAACTGCCTGAGTAGGTTTTGGAAACTTTCTTTCCACCGGGTCTAGTGTAATTCCATCAGTGTTTTGACCAGCATAAATATATGCATTATGTAAATAATGAGTTCGGGAATCGGTTAGGCACATTAATTTTATCCCGTATTTTGCAGGTTTATTTGGCATGTACATGTAAAATATTTATCATACAAAAAAAAACATAAAAATATATTTGATTACAAAAATGTTACGCCAATAGTACAGTGCGGTGTGAGATACCGCTGAACATTTTATATCGACAATAACAAGGTATGATAGTGAACATAACCTTAAAAACCCATATTTTCATATATATTTTACCTCCATACAGAGGTATACGTAACCTCCATGTAATATTATCAGTATTATAATTGATATGAAGGACAAAAAAAATGCAGCGGTATATAACACCGCACTATACCAGTTACGGGTTAATAATAATAATATAATTAACTGTGTTTATCTCACACAAATAATTGTAAAGATATCTTTAATCGTGATTAAAACGCAAATGAGTATATGAGGTTTCTCGTCTGAAAAATAGTCACCTAGCTTAAGTCACCCAACTTACACACGTTTACGTTACAAAAACAATAAATGCCAGTAATACGAGTAATACGACTCCGTCGCAGCGCGTAAAGCAATTATTAGTTGCTACATTAATTCGCTGTGTCAGTTTATTATAAATTTAGTTCATCGTCATTTTCCAGACACTTAGTTGATTTTTCTGAAGCTTGAATGAGGTGAAGGACTTGTATCAGATTGTGTTAAGCTTATACAGGTGTGTATTTCATATTATTCTTTAATTAATTATTGTGTATGCAGTAATAAAATCAATCATTATTTAAAACTATATTATTATTCAATAAAACCAATTATATCATTATTAGAAACGCTATACTCGAGTTATTGGATTATCAGCTAAAAAATAAAATACATTTATATAAACTCCTTTGTCGTTAGAAACTCCAGTTATAATTTTAAATTGCTAAGTACCATTAATAGGTAGGTAAGTTAAAACAACACTTTATTAAGATTTTTAGTATTAAATATAATTTAATTACAACTAATATTTTATATGGTTATAATTAAAGCAACTGAATATTGCATATTGCATCAGAGTGACCTAAAAGTTTTATTTAAATTGTGTTTTTAAGTTTGATTAACTGATTAAGTTAATCATGAATAAATTTCTTCCATTCATCTAAGAATGAATAGTTTTGTATCAAATTTTGATTTTGATAATATAATTATAATATATTTGTTTAATTTTTAATATTCATTCCAATGGCTTACTATATAAAGTATCCAGAGCCGGATTAAGGGGGGGGGCTAAGAGGGCTATAGCCCAGGGCCCCTAAAAAAAAGAAGGCCCCAAAAAAATTATAAAATTATAATTTTTGTACAATTTTAAAAAGAAATTATAACAATTTATATTGTTAGATACATTCATATAATTAATTTAAAATTGCCTGCAATAGTAATATTCGAATTACATTATACACAATATACTTCATTATTTCATAGTGTATTATTTTATAGCTCCAGATATGAGGGTTTTTCGCATAAAAATAAACCTTGAATTACAATCATTTATCGTTAATCATAATCGTATCATTTAAAGATGATATCTAATAATTATATCATATATTTTATGATTAATTTTATTATCTTTTAAGTTTCTATTATACATGTTATACCAATATACCGTAATTGTATTTACCTACTCAGTAACAGTTAGTCGTTCATGTTCGTAAGTAACGTCCCGTCAATCTGTACACCGTGTTATACGTTTATTTTAAAAGTAAATGTTAATTTTAAAATAATTTAATAAAATAAAATGTCCTCAAGAAAGTATCTTTCTGGTGCAGAGAAACGAAAATTAAAACAACAAAAAGATGACGAAGTAAAGAATCATCCAACTATTTTTAAATTTTTCAAACCACAAAACGATACAAAAAGTAATGAAACAATTAATTCTTCTTTTAACACGTTGGCTACCAGACCTATTTTCAAAAAACTAATCGTGTGTACCATGAGAGTCACTGGTGTCTCTCACATGGACTTTGTTAGTGTACCAATAGAAATTTCAAATAACTTTCTCTGTGTACCGAGTCCATATCTTTGAAACTAAAAATCCTACAAAAAAATGTTCGATATAAATAATTTTCTAAATAACAGTTAGATCACGATTATCCATTTTTTTTCATGAGAAGCACCGGTGATACTCATGGTACCTATAGAATATAATCAAGGGCGCCCATAGGTAAATTCTCAAGGGGGGGACAAAATCTTAATTTATCAATACATTTATAAATAGGAATAGGAATAGGAGATAGGAAGAGGTCTACTGCTAATTATTATGCTATTACATTATATTATGTAAATCAAACTGGAAGATTATGAAATGATAATTATTTAACCAATTAACCATAAAAGTAATTAATCGAATTTTTATTTAATTAAAAACATAAATTGGACACTGAAAACAATTAATTATATTTATTAAAATATTAATTTACAAATAAAAATTGTAAATTTGTTTTTTTAATACCAAATATGTTTATTACTTCTTCTATATATTCATTCTTTTTATCATTAATTTTTTCCCTGTGTACACTTATCATACATAACCCGTCAAGTCTATCTTCACTCATTGTAGATCTCGTCCATGTTTTTACTCTTCGTAACGTACTAAATGATCGTTCTACAGTGCATGTTGTAGGTGGTAATGTAATATAGATCATTATACATTTCTTGACGACAGGAAAAAATTCACACTCCACCAATAATTTTTTATAATCTTCCATTGTATCATTTATAAATGATTGTGATTTTAATTGCCAATAATCATACCAAATTAAACCATTAACTTTTATATTAGGTATTTTAAAATGATTTTCAATATCTTGAAGTATGTTCAAATATTCATTTTTTCGTAGTTTAATCATTTCATTTGGAAGCAACCAACATAATTTAAATGGAGTCTCATTGTTTTCATTAAATCTATTATTTAACGAACTAATAATAGAGTCTAAATATGGTATATATATGGATACTCTGTAATAATCTTTGATAGAATCATTTGATGAACAATTATGATTTGATCGTTGACTCTGATGATTTGTTCTTCGAGGTATTTTAAGTACAAAATCTAAGCTATTTGCTGCTTCAGTGATTTCCTCAAAAATTGTATTAAAATACTCTATGCTGTTTTCTCTATGTTTATTCAATATGCCAAGAAGTTCTGTTTTAACAAATTTATGAACAGAATGAAGATTAACACTTGTACCTTGTAATTTGGTCACAACTGGTTCTAGAACAGAAGAGTAATAAGCAATTACTTTTAAACTAATCAAAAAAGTACTATTTGATGTGGCTGATGAAAGTTGGAACGCACGATTTCTTGTAACAGTATTTGCTTCTGAACTAATAGATAACTTTTCAAGAACATTTTTAATTTCAATAAAATTGTTATCAAATAACCGTATACATTTGTACTTTTCTGACCAACGTGTCTCACAAAATAATGGAATATTTGGAATAAGTTTTCTTCTCAAAATACTTTCTCTAAAAAACTTAATTATTTCCTTTACAGTACCAATAGTATTTCTGATTTCAGGAATTGAATTTTGATCGTTAACTACTAAATTGAGTTTATGTGAAGCACAATGAAAATAACAAGCAGTTGGATATATTTTTCGGATAATTGCCTGTACACCATTTTCTTTGCCACTCATGGTTGAACAACCATCAAATCCTAAGCCAACAAATTTTAACATATTTAAACCATATTTTTCTGTCGATTCTAATATACTTCTTGATACACCTTCTGCATTTAAAATATGTATTTCACTAAATCCAATAAATTCCTCATGCACTACATAATTAATATCAATATATCTTACACCAATAGATAATTGTTCTTTTCCTGCAATATCTGCTGTTTCATCAGCCAGTAAAGAAAATGCAACTGAATTATTGACTTGGGATACAATATCATTACGAATTACTTGACCACAAATTTGAATAATTTCATTTTGAATTCTATGTGATATATATTTGGATTTCCCAGAGGCCGTGTCAAAATGGTTCGATAAAATATTATCACCTGAATCAACTCGAAATTTTAATAAATCAACAAAATTACCTCTATCAGCAGTGTTTCCTCTAAGGGCAATGTCATGTTGTCCACAAAACAATATTGATTTTATAATTGGTCTTAATTTTTTTCTATTATTTTCAACTTCTTTGTGTACTGCAGCATTAATTTGCTCAATAACATTTATTTTTTTTGAATTCATACTGTCTAAAAACAATTTTGCTGTAACTTTTGAATCATTATGCCACTGTGTTTTTTCATGTTTTTTTGACTCTTCAATTATCTGATAAAATTTTGTGAATGGTGTAATAATAAAAGAACCTTGTTTACCTCTGTGTACATTAGCTTTGAACAAAACACAAAATTTACAAAAAACCCCTTTATGTTTAGGTGAATAAATCATCCAATCATACATTTCTAAGTACTTCAAATTAAATGCACGTTTAGAATTTGATGCCATGTCATTTTTAAAATTATAATTTATAGTTGGTTTGTATGGATTAGTTAGTAGACTGTACTTTTTATCTTCTGGTATTGGATGAATATTAATAAAATCTCCAACATCTGACGAATTATATATTATAATGTTAGTATCGTTACTTACACCTGAAAAGTAATTGAATTTACATAATTATATAGAAAAATTGAAAAAATAAAATATTTAATTATAATAAATATTTAATCCTACATATATGATATGTTCTAATAAAAATGTTTAAATGAATAAAATAAATCCTATACTTACAAGGTGTTGATACTACTTCAGATATGTCTGGATCAATCATGGTACTGACACATGTATTACTATTAGTAGATGTGACTTGTGCATTACCTATATAAATATATTAATTTATATAATAAATGTAGCTTTGTTATTTTTTTATTTATAATTATTTAAATCATTGTATTTATATGTTTATTTGCATGGATTAAAAAAAAAAATCTAATAGGTAAGTAATTAAATATTAAAACATTAAAACATTTGTATACTCACACGGAGTTAACACATCGACTACAGAAATGGTTGGGTTATTACAATTTTTCTCTACAATTTTGTTGTCCATTTTTGCAGTTTTTGTTTTAAAATAATCTAAAATTTTCGATTTTTTACAGTTTTTTTCATCATCTTAAAAAATAGAACAGTAATGAGATAAAATTAAACCAGATATCATATACCATTTGGTATTCAATTATAGTTTCCAATTATTTAGTATTGATTAATAAATAATAAATGATATTAAATCTATGCTACTAATTACTATTAAAATACGTTATCTGTCTAGATCCATCTAATATCTAATATATCTTACATATTATTATAATAACTAATAAGGATTACTTTTGAAAACTTACTTTCATACATGGGTGAAGAACTTGTTTCTGGCTCTGGGTTTTGACGTTTCGGAGTAAATACATACTTTTTTAATTTATTAATAGTACTCATTATTTTATTATTAAATATATTTAAGTAATATAACACTTGACACAACAAAAGTGTAACGACTGAAATACTGAATAGTTTTCACTTTTCTATTTTTTACTATAAAATGTAAGGGTCGGGCCACACTACAGTATTATAAGTAAATTCATGAAGCGGTACACGACGACGGCGACGAACAGTGAAACCAGTACGTATAGCGCGTCTAAATTTAAACATGAATGTTTATTTCGCGAGCAGTAAAACCGTCCGAACTCATGACAAAATATATATTATAATAATATCTAATGAACATTGTTTATTTATTGTTGTTATTTATAGCTGATAACTTGATTTGCCACAGTAAATAAACCTATTTTCCATAAACAATTAATTATAGATTTTCATATATTTTAATATTTAATTAATTTTTTTCTAAATAAATAGATTCTGACCACAGTAAACAATTTTCCAATATTTTCTACATTTTCCAGGGGGGGGGACATGTCCCTCCCTTGCCCCCCCCCATATGGGCGCCCTTGAATATAATTAAGTGTATTATGCGTTGAGTATCACTGGTGACTCTCGATTTCTTTTTTTATTTATTAGTGATAATTTGCCAGTATCTAGTCAATAATAATTAAGTTTTGTAAGCAATTCATAGATAATAAATATTACCTACATAACAACATAGGTCATTTTAATGCTATGGTTAGGTACATGATAATATAATATGTTATTTCCCTCCAATTCTTATCACTATATTTATATTAATTATTATTGCAAATCGCAATAAAAATTATAGTTTTTAAACGACTAAAATTTAGTCATTTAATAAGCATAATGGACTCTGATGGTATTCTTTCTGCTCTGGATGACTCTGATTTTGAAGACTCAGGTAGTGAGTACAATCCGAGTGACGTTTTATACGAATCAGATTCTGATGACAGTATTAGTGTAGAACCAGATAATGAAAATACCCAAAATTTAGCTCAACAGGAAAATAGTATCATATCTGATGAATGGTTTAATGTTACAGGTAAAATAGTATTGAGTTAAGTAGTAAAGTAGTCAGTTTCTGAACAGCCTATGACATGATTGTAAAAATGTAATTGGTTTTTAGGAGATTTTCGAAAAAATATTATTTTTACTGGAGACAGTGGTATCAAATGTAACATTGACCAAGAATCTAAACCTATTGATATTTTTAACCTATTTTTGAATGATGAAGTATTGAATTTGATTGTAACTGAGACAAACAGGCAAGCTAAAAGGTACAAAAGACAATGGACAGACACAGACAGTTTAGAAATTAAAAAATTTTTAAGTATTGTAATGTACACAGGTATGGTTGGTTATCCTAAGATATCTGACTACTGGAGTCAACATACTTTTTACATAAATAGTTATGTACCAAAAATTATGGCTCGTAATCGTTTTCAGTCATTGCTTAGATTTTTTCATATTTCTAATAATGATTATAATCCAGGGGATAGGTTAGGAAAAATTCAACTTTAGTTGATTTATTAAATAATTCATTTAAACAAAGCAAAGTCCCAGCAGAAAATGTAGTCATTGATGAAACATTAGTACCATTTAGAGGTCGCATTGTATTCAGGCAATATATTCCAAATAAAGCAGCAAGGTATGGAATTAAATTATATAAATTATGTGACAATATTGGTTATACATATAACTTAAGTGTGTACAGTGGTAAAGATACTAACAGATCTAACAGTAACATTTCTTTTGCTGATAAAGTTGTTCTGTCATTAATGGAAAATTATTTAAATGAAGGAAGAACTTTAATAGTAGATAATTTTTACACAGGTCTTCATATTGCTCACATTTTATTAGACAATAATACTCATATAGTAGGTACCCTTAGGAAAAATGTTAAGTTTTGTCCTAAGGATGTTTTAAATGCAAAACTGAGAGTAGGTGAAATAAAAGGAAAAGAAAATGAAAAAGGTGTTGTTGTCAGTATATGGAAGGATAAAAGAGACGTTAGATTTTTGTCAACAAGACATGGAATTGAAATGTTAAATACTGGGAAAAAAAATAGAAAAGGTGAAGAAATTAAAAAACCAGAAGCAGTTATATTTTATAATAAAAACAAGCAAGGTATTGATATTTCTGATCAAATGGCAAGTTACTATACCCCATTAAGAAAAACTATAAGGTGGTACCATAAACTAGCCTTTCACTTATTGTTAGGTACAGCAGTGGTTAATTCTTTAATTTTATACAAAGAAGTAACTGGTAAGAATATTCAAATATCTGAATTCATTCAAAATATTAGTCAAGAGTTGAGTCAGCTGGGTAACATAAGTTCACCATCTTCACAAACTAAAAAACATTATTTAGTTGAAGGATCAAAAGTTAATAATGGCAATAGGAAAAAACGCCGTAGATGTGGTAAATGCTATATCAATTTGAGTAAAGTATTTGGGAGAGAAGAGGCACAAAAAAAATGTAAGCAAGTATATACTTATTGCTCTACATGTGAAGACAAACCATACCTGTGTTTAGAACATTTTCAAAAGAATCATAAATAATCTTACATTGTTAGTTATTATGTTGTTTCAATTTATTATATAGCACTAAAAGTTATAGTGTTTTCCATAATTATTTTATGTTGTTTTATTATACTTTTTATGAATTGTTAACTATACACAAAGAATAGTGTTTATTTTAATGTTATTTCAAGTTATTTAATATTTTTTTTTGTTAATTTTGTTTGTAATTTGATCATTACTTGAGAAAGAAGTGTTATTTTATTTTATTTGAATACAAAAAAAAAATTTTTTCTTTTAAATTTGTTTTCTTGATTTTGAGAGTCACTGGTGATACCCCAAGTGAATCATATAATGATAACACACTTAACAATAATTTAGTGCAAGAATTATTGAGAACAGCTGTTTGGATTTGACAGTGTGACCACGGAAAGTGGAAAATATGCGAGAGTCACAAGTAACTCACATGGTACATCGAGAATCGTGCAACGTGAGACACCCGTGACTCATATGGTGTATGAGAGAAGGTCTTTCTTATCGCGTCTGGTAGGCTAGGATAGTGCATGTGAGAGTCGCCAGTGATCTTCATGGTAGCCAACGTGTTAATAGTAATACTATAGTTAAAGATCTTGAAGTAGAAATTAATTTAAACAATTTAGACGAAATCTCATCAGAATCAATATTAATTAATAACAGTAGTGCTTCCATAAATAATCTATCTATATTGCATTCCAATAAAATAAAAATATCAAAAGATCCTGGTCTTTGGCCTGAAACAATAGATACTAATTTTAGAGAAGAATGCATAACATTAGGATCTGTGTATTTTCAAAACAGAAATAAAGAATATCCGGCTTCGAAACGTTTATTTAACACTCAAAATCGTTTTTTGTCCGATAAATTATTCGATCGAAAAATACATAATGGGGATATAATAACTAGGCATTGGTTAATATATTCTGAATCAATTGGAGCAGTTTTCTGTTTTCCATGTAAATTATTTCCATTTGATAGTAAATTGAGATTATCATTTTCAAAATAAGGTTTTCATGATTGGAAACATGCAGATGAATTATAACTTAGTCATGAGAACAGTATAGAACATAGAAATGCTGTAAGTTCGTGGTTAACTTGTCAAAATAATAAATTTCGTGTTGATAAAAGTTTACTAAATCATATGAGAACTGAAACAAATTATTGGATTGATGTTTTAAAACGAGTTGTGGCTGTTGTGAAATTTTTAAGTGAACGAAGCTTAAGTTTTAGAGGTGATAACGAAGCTTTTGGAGTTTCTAATAATGGTAATTACTTAGGGATATTAGAACTAATATCACAATTTGACCCATTTTAAAATATGGTAATCAAGGAACAGGAAATCCTTCTTATTTATCAAAAACTATTTGCGAAGAACTTATTCAACTTATGGGCAAAAAAGTCTTAAAAACAATTATTGAAGAAGTAAATATTGCCAAATATTATTCATTAATCGTAGATTCTACACCAGATTGTTCACACATTGATCAGTTATCAATTGTTTTTAGATATGTATATTTAGGCGAAGTTAAAGAACGATTTGTACATTTTATTCCAGTTAATAGTCATAAAGGAAAATCGCTTTTCGATGTCGTCAATAATTTTTTAAATGAACATAATTTAAACTTAGAAAATTGTCGTGGACAGTCATTTGATAACGCCGCAAATATGTCCGGAAAATATGAAGGATTACAAGCTCATATTAAACAAAAAAATTAATTTGCTCAATTTGTTCCTTGTGCAGGTCACTCGCTGAATTTAATTGGTGTTAGTGCTACTGAATCATGTCGAGAAGCAATACATTTTTTTTCATACCTACAAAAACTATATGTTTTTTTTCCGTCCTCTCCACGAAGGTGGACTATTTTAACAACAAATTTAAGTACAAGTGATAATCAAAAACTACTTCGTCTTAAAAGTTTAAGTCAAACTAGGTGGTGTTGTCATTATAAATCGGTAAGAGCATTATTTATAAATTATGATAATATTTTTAATTGTTTGGAAAACATAAATAATGATATTGAAGAAAAAATAGATGTAAGGAGAGAAGCAAAGTCGTTAATGAAAAAATTTCTTAAATTTGAGGCGGCTTTTATGTGTGTCTTGTGGCAAACTATTTTAGAACGTTTTAATAAAGTTAGTGAAAAATTACAGAAACCTGGGTTAGATTTAATTCGTTCTTTACAACAATTTATATTTCACGAAAGAAAAAAAATTGATGAATATGAGAATTTGGCATAAAATTTAAGTGAAAAAATTATGGACAATTATGAAGACTTTGGTAAAAGAAAACAAAAAAGAAGTGAAAATCAAACTATTTTAAGCTTGAAGTTGATACATTTTTTATTATTATAGATGAATTGATTTATGAACTTGATAGAAGACTTAATGCTTATAGTCTGTTTTACTCTCAATTTAAATTTTTGGTGAACTTTAAAACTGACATTGAACCAGATATTGAATCATTAAATAATTGTATTAAGTTTTATAATGTCGACCTTGATGATAACTTAAAAACAGAAATAAATCATTTTTATCAATACATCAAAACGATTTCCTCAGATATTGATAATTGTAGTGCTATAGCGAAACTTATCTATGAGCGAAATCTTATTGATGTTTTTCCTAATGTATATATTGCATTGAGGTTATATTTGACAATACCTTTAACAAATTGTGAGGCAGAGCGATCATTTTCAAAATTAGCTCTAATTAAAAATCGACTTAGGTCCACTCAAGTGGAAAAGAGGTTAAATGCATTAACCATAATGTCAATTGAAAATGACATATGCAAAAACCTTTCCTTTGATGATGTTTTGGACACCTTCGCAACTAGCAAATCCAGAAAAATGAATTTTACATAATCTTCTAATTGTATAGTTATTTGTAATTTTTGTATTATTACCTTTTTATATATTAATATTTTTATTAAATTATATTTTTAATAAATAAATAATTTAATATAAATTTACTTTTTAAGGGAAAATGTTTTTTGTTGTTGTTGAATTACTAAATATTAATAAGTATATGAGTATAAAAATGTATTTTTAAAATTAGGGCCCCTAAAAATATGTTAGCCCAGGACCACTCATTTTATTAAACCGGCTCTGAAAGTATCTGATTAGTTAATATAACCATGGGTGTAACAACAAGAGTGGGCAGGGGGGCCAGTGCACTTCCCTTGCACTTCAAACTAAATAATATTTCTTATACGTTATAAATATTGGGTTTTAATGATTTAACGTTGGCTATGCCACTGCCTCCCCCTGATTGAAATCCTAGCCACGCCCATGAATACAACTGTTAATTAAAACGTTAATGTATCTATCTTTATTATATACTCTATAGATTTAGTCTATAAAATATAAATCAATTATATTTTAATATCCCTTCCATTCTTTTATGACTCACTGCATAGTTTTTGAACCAATTTTATAAATAATATTAAAACTATTTAGGTATTTAAGCCAATAAATCAATGGATAATGTATATAATGAATTTTTCAGCTAAACTTAATCAAGAGCCTGAATTTTTAGTACCTAATTCAAATTTTAATAATTTTACAACATATTCAATTTATGTTTAAATTTCAGGATTTGTAATTAAAAATCCTGAAATAGCAAAAAATTTAATACCACGGCTTTCTAATGAAGAAAATTCAAAACCACAAATTCATTGTATCTATTCTAGATACACCAAAACCAGTAACTTCTTAGCAGCATACTGCTATTTATCAAAGTAATTACATTTTATTTTGGAATCAATTTATGACCACTGAAATAATAGTGGTTTAATACCATAAATGCAACAGTTAAAAATGTATAATACATTTTGGTTTCTTTAATTAAATTTAAACATATAAATGAGTTAAGTCTCGAATAATATTGACAACTCAATTTAAAGTTAAAATATTAAAACATACCTAAGAAATGATTTCAAGGGTTTTACCTTTAAGTTTTATAATAATTATATCTTAACTTATTAATTTGTTAAATATTTGTATTTTAAAATAATGCTTTTTCAATTATTTTAAGACTTATCATTGAGCATCTTATAATTAAAATATCAATATATTAAAGGAAGTTACCTACTTTAAAATGCATTGCCGTTGCTTCTTTAAACATTAAGAATATAAAAATCTTTATTAATTGTAAGGTAAACTGAATCTGTCATAATGATAGATATATTGATGAATTTTTAAATTGTTTTGTTTTTTTGTTAGTAATTTCTTCTCAACAACAGAATATGATCTCAGATTTTCATCAATGATTTCTAATTGATGGTTTAATGATAGACTAGTTGGTAATATCGTGTTTGTAGGTGGTGCTACTTATATATCATCAAATGATTGTATTGATACAAGTGGTATGACAGAAATATCTCCAACATTACTTGAGCCTAAGTACAACTATGTGTCCTTTAATGCAGCGAATTCAGCACAATTAATACCTATACTCATCATAAATTCCTAAGTAAGTAGTATTTTCTACAAAAGTATATGGGAAATATTTACATTATATAATAATCATATTTTAGACTACACTTTGTTTTTGACATTTATATATAAATTAATATATATATATTATATTTCCTGTTAAATTACAATTACACATTTAATTTTGAAAATATTGATTTAATATTTGATGGTTTAGACTTAATGAACATATTTGCGTATTTATTAGTTAACTTAATTATGATCAAATTATTACAAGTTATAAATTGTATTGTTTAGATTCCATTATTTGCTAATAAACCGGAGTTAAAAAATTATTTACCATAATATCTCAATGAATGTCCAATTCAAGATTGTTTATATTTTGTTGTGTATAGATCTGTAAAAATAACAACTACTACAAAAGAAATTATTGTCAAAATATTATGTTTATTTATTATAACATAAACAGCTAAATATAAAATTCATTTTTAGAATTTTGGTACGAACCCAGACGAATCTCATTTGCAAAAAGCAGCTCATTGTATGGTTAGAAATTTGACTTCTAATTTAGCGATGACAACCTGCAGAGAACAAGTTGTACAATTACTAACAATCGACTTGAAACAATATTTTTGAAGTGTTTTAATTGTATGCTTGGAAACAATGATTAAAACAATTTTGAAACAGGCTTGTACATCGTGTGCACACGTTAATTTAGAGTTAGCTTTTGCTTTTGTACTGAAAAAGGAGTTATTGAAATGGATAAATATTTAAAAATTGTAAGTGATATTTATATTTATTTAAAATTATTATTACTTACATTCTTTAAACTTGCAAGTATTAATAATTTAAAATGTTTATTGTTATCAATAATATAGGAATTTGAAAGACATGATATATCAAGAATGGTACTACAATACTATTGTGATCCAGTGGTAATAATTGGCCTAGCTGCATATCTACCAGATTATTACAATTATTTTTACAAATTCATAATAAAATATTGACGCATGATTTGAGGTTGTAACGCTGGTTGTAACTGATGGATGTCAAAGATGGCAGACTCTGATCTATCTACCTAGAAATACTGGTATAAATGTCTGGTTAAAAATAATACTATTGTTTAAATAAATCATTACAGGCGTTTATGAATTTTGTGTACATTTGTAATTAACTTTTTTCCCGCCTAATTGATTTCTTTAGTAAATTTAAAATTGCTTTGTTTGAATCAAATAAGAATAACCTTATAATTTCCCTTTCTACGATGAACATTGTGCACTTAGTTGTGACCAAAATATACTTATTTTAATTAATTTCCAAATTATTTACTGTATATTTCTTATGGTTGAAATGTTTGTTTGGGTTTTGAGTTATTACAATGTCTTAGGAACGACAATAACGACGTTATCACTAACATCGCATATTGTTCTGTGGTGCAAGTAAGTAATTAACTAAACTTGTTAATTATAAATCACAATTAACAATTATACAGACTATGTCAAAATTGAAAATAATGTGATCTCTACATAACAGTACCAACATAGGTTCAAATGTTCAAAATATAAATAATAACGACAATGTTATTAAATGGAACATGAAGTTTAAAAATATTAATATTAAATTTGCAGTTAACCTAGTGCTTCAGTATAGTGGATAGTTTTCGGGCGGTCGAAGGGACCAATAAAATTTCATCTATTCTGCGTCTCAACCATAGACCTTATACTAGACGAGCCTTTCATGTATCATAAGCATTACAAGCCGTGATGAGACATTACACAGCGATGCAGTAACATTTGAACATTTGATGTCAGGTTTACCACTGTACAATCTCTATTGTATAAAATAGGTCCTATACTATAGGACATAAGAACTAAATTCGTATAAAATTAAAATACCCAATTTTAAGCAAATAATATAATTGTAATAATGTTATTAAATATTGAACATAATTATATAATTATAACAGACAATATTAAATAGAATTTTAGTCTGGGGAGGTACTTCTTATAATAAAAATATAAAATATTTACCTACCTATTCATTTCTAAATAGAATTAATTTTGTAACTTTCTATTAACTGTTCAATATATTTTATTTATTAAAAATGTTCCGTTACTGATTAAAAACAAAATAAAATAAAATTTTAAATTTATTAAATCTTTATTAATTATTATATCTTACACCAGTACATGAATATTTAAATAGAATTTGCATTCTGACTATGTACCTACAACCTAAATAATATGTATATAATAGTTTAACCTTATTTATTTTTTTGTTATAGGTAGTTTACAATTGTATTTTTAGTATCTATATATTAGCTGATAACAATATTCTCTTATTATTGTTAGCAAATAAAACAAAGCATTTCAAATTATGAATAATAACAATTAAAAAGACTGATTTTTATAGGCACGTTACGCTAGCACCACAACCTAAACTATATTCTTTTAAATTGGTTCCATACCTTATTAACCGATTCGCAACCACAAATTTGGAATTCGTAACCTAAACTAAACACTAAAAAAACCGATTTCCCCAAACGGGCGCTGGCATAACTTAATTTAAAATTATAATATCAATAAAAGTTTAAGTGATTACCTAGATAATATTCTTATTTTTAAATTTACTAAAATATTAAGCTAAAATAGATTGAAACTGAACGAAAATTTGCTTTGTGCACGAGTATCTATGTAATCCTTTTAATTTTTAAAATATTTTAACTATACAAATATAATGTTTTTCAGTATTTATAGTTAGGTGTTATTTATATTTTATTTATAGTGACTCAATCGACACCAAATATAAAGCAAAGTAATATTTAGTACCTACCTACAATTTAATTTAAATTTTAAATTTTTTTAGATTACAAATTTTTATTATTTAATATAATAGGTAATTATTTAATTAGGAAAAACGCAGACTAGTTAAGGTAACCGCAATGTAGAAACATTTGAAACCTATACATTTAAAGGTTTTTCAGCGTATTTCGTTATTACGTAAGTAGTATTTCACTGTTTAAGATTTATTAAATTTGGATTCAATGGTAAGTAATTGAATAAAAAATTATGCTTTTGAGCGAAGGAGGTTGAGTGTAATAAAAATATTCAAAATTTTTATATTATAGTTTAATTATAACAAACATGTTTTATGCCTATTTTATAACATTTTATCATTTTATGTGTATTTCTCAAATACTCATCTATTTTTACATCTATTACTACATTTATATGCAGCAGTTAATGCGAATTAATTCAATACGTTCAAACGTAGTATTTAAATCAGTTTTAATTTTGATCTGAAGAATTTAAATTTTGATTGGGTTAGCTACCTGTACTTCTGTCTTCTTTTTCGAATTAATATTCTTTTTTTTTTTTTTCTTTTTTTTATTTAGAAAAAGATATTTACAATCTGTGTTTACATCACAATAAGTAAATTGGATAATTTATGTACAATATTTAACTTGAATAATTTGAAGAGGGAGGCCAACCAGTGCTGGAACCCAACGTGCGTTTATTTTAGATTAACAAATCTCTGCAATATTTTCTTTTGAGTCTGTGGGTGGGGTTTATGGGTTGGGTAGATGAGATTTGTGATATTAATGGGTTAGTATGGGAAGGTAGTTTGAAGTAGAAGGATCTGTAATGTTTGGTGGCTAGTTGGTCAACTGACTCAATTTTTAGGTCAGAGTGTAGAGAAGAGTTGGAAACAAACCAAGGAGCAGACGTTATTATACGGAGGGTAATGGACTGGAATGCTTGTATTGTGCGAATTTGGGACGGCTTAGCACAGCCCCAAATTTGGATTGCATATGCCCATATTGGACGCAAGAGAGATTTGTACATTATAAGTTTGGTGTGCACTGGTAGTTTTGACTTTAAGATTGGACGAAGTAGGTGAAGGCGGCTGTTGAGTGTTTTTCTTTTTTGTTTAAGGTGTGGGCCCCAGGTTAATATTTTATCAATGATAATTCCAAGATATTTGACATTTGAAGATGATGGTATTTGAGTACCTTGAAAGTGAACAGGTGGGGGTTCTGTTCTTTTTAGAGTAAATGGTACATAAACAGATTTGTCAGGATTTATTTTTATTCTCCACTTAGTTGCCCAGTTGTCAATGGAATCAAGGTGTGTTTGTAAACAGTTGGATGTTTCGTCGGGGTCATTATTAGCACAAAGTATTGCGGTGTCGTCTGCGTAAGTGGCCAAGGTGGTGTTTGTTGTAACTGGTATGTCTGCTGTATAAATATTGAATAGGTCAGGAGAGAGGTCGCTGCCTTGGGGGACACCGGCTTTAATGGAAAAGTGTGGAGAGTATGAGCTACCATATCGGATTTTGTATGAGCGGTTTTCGAGATATGAGCGAATAATTAGATAATATGGCGCAGGTAGAAAAAGTTTGAGTTTGTATAGTAGGCCATCGTGCCAGACACGGTCGAAAGCCTGCGCAACATCCAGGAAAACACCAGGACAGAATTGCTTCATTTCGAAGGATGATGATATTTTGTCTGTCAACCTATGAATTTGGTGGACAGTGGAATGTTTTGCTCTAAAGCCGAATTGGGAGTTTGGGATAATTTTATGAGTTTGCATAATAGGTCTGATTCTTTTGAGTATTATTTTTTCGAATAGTTTTGCTAGAGTTGGAAGCAAGCTTATCGGCCTGTAGGAGGTGGCTAGAGTCTTTGGTTTATTTGGTTTTGGTATACGTATTACAGTTGACAACTTCCATATTAGCGGAAAATATGATAGTCTTAGCATGGCGTTAAAGATAAAAGTAATTAGTAGAATGGGTTTGCGAGGAAGATTTTTCAGAACTTTATTAGTAATTAGGTCGTGGCCAGGTGATTTCCCATCTTTTAATTTTTTAATTAAAAATACTATTTCGCTAGGTGAGGTATGTTTAGCAGGTAATGACATAGGAAGAGGGCTGTTGATAAATTGTTCGATGGTTTCAGAATGGTCAGAGTTCGGTACTATATCGGCGTGAGGTGTGAAAATTTTCGATAAGTGTTTAATGAATAGATTGGCTTTTTCGATATCGGAGGTGGCCAGGGAGCCGTCTGAGTCTGTTATGGGAGGGAGTTGTTCCTTTATTCTAAGTAAATTTTTAGTTGTTTTCCAAAGGGAACCGTCTGTTTGGTTTAGTGATTGGTATTTATTTTCAAAATATTCGGATTTATGTTTTATAGTTTTTTTATAGTGTTCGCTAAGTGGTTAAACAGTTTTTTATCAGATGGGTAGTGATATTTTTGCCATCTAGAGCGCACCCGCCGTTTTTCAGAAATCAGATTTGTAATATTTGTAGGAAGAGGTTGATTGCTTGTATTTTGTTTACTTGATTGTGTTTTTGGGTGTGAGGATTTAAATATAGCAGATTGAATTGACGTTACAAGATTTTGAGCAGCGCTTTCTATATCATCCTTATTTTTAAGGGATATATTAAGGTAGGTTGTGTTTTGCATAATTTCGGAAAATTCGTCCCATTTGATCGGGCCTTGAGATAATGATGGATGTGGAGGAGTTGGTTCAATTGATGCAATCGTAGTTAAAAGGATTGGAGTGTGATCCGAGCTTAGGTCATTTAGATTGTTAATAGAATGTTTTATGTATCTATGTAGTGACGATAAAAAGAAGTCGAGTATATCAGGGTGTCAGTTATGGTGTTGGGGCCAGTAAGTAGGGCCCTTTGGGCTTATGAATATGTAAGGTGTATTTTTGGTTATTTTTTGGAGCATTTTGCCTCTTTGGTTTTCTGAAATGCAACCCCATTGCGAGTGTTTAGCGTTAAAATCGCCACCCGCTAAGAATTGTTGACCAAGGGATTTTAAAAATTGATTTAGTTGTCTTGAGGATATCGCCGGGTGAGGAGGAAGGTAAACTGAAGAGATTTTGGTAGGAACGTGGTTTAATGTTATCTGAATAGTTGTCGATTGGATGGTGGGAAGCTGAACGCTTGGAAGTAGTTGATGTTGAATTTTAGAAGATATTATAATAACAGTCCCAGCGTGGGCTGTTTTATCAGGGTGATCGGTTCTGTAAATTTTAAAACCCGGGAAGAAGAGTTTGGTGTTTGGTTTGCAGTGGGTTTCTGTTATGAGAGCTGTCTATTTGTTTTTCCAATAGTAAATGCAGTAATTCAGTTTCATGTTGTTTTAAGCCATTTGCATTCCATAGCAGTGATTTCAGAATATTTAAATTTGGTTTTTTAGTTGACATTGATTATAAGTTTATTTATTACAGTTGTAAGTAGCGATATGAGCGGATTTATTATTAATTTAAATTCAGAAATGAAAGATGAAAGTTGTGTAGCTAAGTTAGATTCGGATTGATTTTCCGTATCATTTGAGAGAGTATGTTTAGGTGTGTTAGGATGGTGAGACTGTGAGGACAGCTTTGGAAAAGATGAGGTGTCATTTATGTTGGGAGGGTTAAGGTTGGTTTTGACACCGGAGTCCTCCCCCTTTTTTACAATAGAATTATATTTAACATCATTTCTTAAATTATATTTTTTATTTTGAGTATTTTTACCGTATTGGAAATTTTGGAGGTTTTTGTGGACTTGGCAGCCTCGGTAGTTGGCTGTGTGATTACCTCCACAGAGGGCGCAGGCTGGTGGTTCGTCTTTGGGTTTTGTGCAGGTGGAAGTAGAATGGTTGGCAGCACATTTGACGCATCTTGGATGATGGGCACAGTATGATTTGGAGTGACCGTAAGCCTGGCAGTTTGTACATTGTATAATGATAAGTCTTTTGTATGGCTCTTCAATTTTTATTTTTGTATTTAATAAAAAGGTGATATTGAAAATTTCTTTGTTTATTTCCGCAGGTTCCAAGTCAATAAAGAAAATTGGCAGTTTATTTTTAGTGGTTTTATTTAAGACGTTGGATACATTACGGACTGTGAAAAGACCAATTTCATTTATTGCTATGCCTATTTCCGCTAATGGAGTTGATGGGTGGATGTTTCGAATCACTACTCGGAAAGGTTTTTCATCTTGAGCTTGATATGTGTGATATTCGGCCTTACTTTCTTTTAGAAAGTGGATGGTTGCTCTGTATGAGTCGGCGTTGTTGGTTTGAATTTTTAAGTTGTTCACGTTTGATTTAACAAAGAAACTGTCAGCACCGATTAATTCTGTTAATCGTGAACGAAGTGCAGGAAAATCCAAAAGTCCACTTATAAAGATGGGTGGAGGAGGTTTGACTTTTTGTTCGGCGTCGGTGTCCGAGTCGATGTCAATGAGAATTTCATCGGAATTTTCAGTTTCAACATTTTCATTGGCAAGTACGGCATATTTATTTGAAGATGCGAAAATAGGTTTATTTTTTTGAATGTTTCCGTTTTATCATTTGAGTTAGTAGAGAGATTTCGTTTAGATTTGTGCTGGACTGTTGTAAAATCGGTGTCAACATTTGATGAGTTTGAGTAAAAAACATTATTTGAATCGCTCTGTATACGATTTCTTTGTGAAGCGTTTAAATTGGTACCATTATTTATTTTTGAATTAGTAGTTGAATTGACTGTTGAATTGACCCCGTTCTTAATTGGTTTTTGTGAGTTGTGCATTGTACATTAGTACGTTATCGGAACGCGATAAGGGAAAAAACGCGATAGGCCGGCCGCGGCCGCTAGCAGCGGATACGTGGACTTTCGTGGTATTTTAAAGCCAATTATATTTACCAGTTTTTTGAAAAATCCGATTTTGTGTTGTTTTGAGTTCCTTTTTGGAGGTTTGAGTGTGTTCAGTTTTGTTTTCCGCATCCGTAGATATCGGAAACGCCACGTTTGGTTGTTGTTATGAGTAGAAAATAAATAATAAAGTGTACGAGAAATATATATGCATGTGCATCGAACGGCATACCATGCGAGACTGAATTAATATTATAAAATAGAAATGAATATTTAATATCTAATTGTTTCATTCTTTGGTGTTACCTTGGTCTATACCTGACTGGTTATCTTCGTGGATTTTAATCGGGAAGTGACATTCACAAAGTTCTAACATTAGTCCTTGCCATATGGCTTCAGTTATTGCACTAGCCATTGAGATTAATTCGGCTTCTGTTGATGACAATGAGACATATAAGTTGTTTGAGTTTAGATAAATTAGACGCAGAATCAGTTACTACTAAAATTTTATCATTTATGGAAGACAGTGGCCTTAATTTAAGTATTTATGGACAAGGTTATGATGATGGTTGTGCTACAATGGCTGGCAAAGTAGGCGGCGTTGCTAAATTAATTCGTAACCGATATAATAAAGCTTTATATTTCCATTGTGCTAGTCACCGATTAAATTTAGTAATTAACGACCTAAACAAAATTATGGTTATTCATAATACTATTGGCACAATAAAAGAAATTATAAAATTTTATCGCGAAAGTACACTTCGAAGAAATCTTATACCCAATATACCACTTTTTTGCGAAACACGCTGGTCTTCAAAGTATAAGAGTATTAGTCTGTTTTCTGAAAAATTTATTGCCATAATTCAAAGCCTTCAATCTTTGTCTATTAATGGTATTATAAATTCGAATACAAGACAACGTGCACTTAATCTATACTCCTCAATCTCGAATTTTACATTTATAATTAGTATGAAAAAAATTGCTAAATACAGCGCTATCTTAGAACCGGTTACAAATATTTTACAAGGTGTATCAATGGAGCTTTATAAAGTTCGGGAACATGTGGAGGAATTGTTAAAAATGTTAGAAGACAATAGAACAAATGCAAATGAAATCTTTGATTTATTATTTACTGACGCCAAATCTATAGAAGATGACTTTGAATTCACTATAACTTGTCCCAGAATAACTGGAAAACAATCACACAAAAACAATTATTCTTATGAATCTCCCAAAGACTATTATCGAGTGTCAATTTTTCTACCTTATCTAGATTCAATAATTCAGTGTATTAAAGAAAGATTTGAAAAAAGTAATAGTGTTGCTTTTTTTATTACAACATCTTCATCCAGCATTATTTATAAAAATGAAAAAACAAGAGTACACTGAAAGCATAGCAAATATTTATAAATTTTATAAAATTGAAAATCTGTAAGCTGAAAGTGAAGGTTGGTATAGTTTATGGCAAAAAAAAGACTGTCGAAGTATGGACATAATAGATTTACTAGAACATAGCAATATATTTTTCCCTAGCATTACAATTGCATTAGAAATTTTTCTATCTTTGCCAGCTACAAGTTGTACAGCTGAAAGGTCATTTAGCACTTTACGAAGAGTTAAAACTTGGCTTCGGTCTACGACGGGTGAAGAACGATTAAATGGTCTATGTATGTTAAGTGTCCATCGTGAAAGAATTAATATAAGAAAAGAAAAATTCATTGAACAATTGATAACAAGGTTTGCAATAGAACAACCACGAAGACTTCAGTTTTTATTTAATATAGAATAAATTTTGTTTTACATTTTATATTTTACAAGGAATAAACTTGTTTAGTGTATTTTTTAGTGTGATTTCATTATGCCCCTCCCTGATGAATTTCCTGCGGGCGCCGATACTATCGGCGCCACTTTTAATCGGGCTTTGCAAAATTAAAATTATGTCTCCCGTCCATTAATCCTAAACAAAGAAAAATTCCATTGCGTATCAAATTATTAATCCACTACATCAGTCCATTATTTGGGATAGGAAGGCATCTGTATAAAAAAAATATACATTCAAATACTTAAAATACTTTTATGGCTAACGTAATCAATAAATTTTATATTATATATTTTTTTTGCAAATATTTACATGTAGTTATTTACACTAATTCAAGCAGTTTAACAGAACTAAAACATATAGACAATTTAAAAAAAAAAATAGTATAAAGCAAAAATGTATTAAATTTTTAATTATTTTTAATAAGGTCCGGGATGAGTCGGTGGGTCCACGATGTTTTCCCGGATCGCATTCACCTGCTGTTCTAGTCTCTGATGGTGACCTTCCTCTCTATATTTTTCATGAAGCACTTTGTAGGGGGTGGTTCGTCAGGCCAGGGTGGCAGCGCGGTTCTGGCTTACAGTCCGACTCTCTCCGCCGCGATGAGGAAGTCGAAACACATCTGTAGTAGTATAAAATAAACTAAAACTAAAGTACCTAATATATTTATATGGTATACAAATATTAAAAATTATAATTTATTAATATTATTTAGGTATACCTATTCCTATAGTCTATAGGTAACTTATAATATGCTAATATGGTACCAATCATCAATATAATGTATTGTATATATTAATTCTATTTATGCTAATATTATCTTAGTGTTATTAATTATAAATAATAAGGTTTCATCTCTTACAAAAAAAGTAGTTCTTTCTATTTGTCTAAATTAAATATTTAAATTAATAATATATAATTTAAATCTTAACTTGGACTGCGTACTAATATACTTGTGTGAACGCACCTTAATGATCATGCAGGACTTCGCTTAACTTGGGAACGGTTCGGTCCTAATGTAACAGTATAATGACTGTAATGTATTGGTTTGCTTGTTTGCTCCCCGAATACTTCAATGGTATCATCGTCTTCTATTTCAAGAAAAGAAGGAGTATCAGCGTCAACAATTATTCTTCCGTCAAAAAGGAATCTTACTTTTGCCCTATTTAAATGCTGAAATAATATAATTTTGAATGAATTAAAAAAAGCTTACATTAAAAATGCTAAACTAGTACATAGATTTAGTTAATACTAGCAGTATAGATGATTAGAATGTCTATAATAACACATATAAATAAATAGTTTTTAAAACAATGATTTATCATTAACTAACATCATACACAGCGTTAACTGTATTTGTACACCATACCTATGTTTGACAAACATTTCACCAGCCCCCGTTTTTTTAAATTTATTTTTTATCAAACATTAGTGCGCATAAGTATGAATTTGTGCCATACCAATTTAACCGTAAATTAGAGAAATTTCAAAAATGAAAAACCGGATTTTCCGGGTATAACGAGTTTCGCACAAATTCACACAAATGGTGCACTTATGTTTGACCGAAAAAAATTTAAAAAAGGGGGGCTGGTGAAATGTTTGTCTATGTTTGTTGTCTTTATCTCATAAATGTGTCACTTAGCAAATTTACATTGAGCAAATCAAATAAAAATGATTAAAATTTGCATTTATTTTTAATTAAAAAAAAAAAAACTTCAATTAAACTTCATTAATGTATCATTTAACACTAATATTAAAACTAAACCTTATTCAACATAATATTGAACCGTTTTTGTGAATTAAGACTGTATAGTCTAATACCCCCAAAAATATATCAAATCTATCATTGATTAATAATTATTTGGCGGTAGTCATTGATTATTGTTGTCGGTGCAATCAGCGTATACTTGGACAATAATATAAATTTTATTGGAACTATCAAGTAGTGGGAATGTGTCGATAAGTAAACTAAAACTGAATGTCAATTGCTAAATGTAAAATTGTCAAACATTTGATAGATTTTAAAATATTATATCATTGTAAACAATAAATATAAGTGTGGCATCAAAACTTTTCTTACACAGACAACTCAAATCAATAAAGGATTATTCTGAACATAGCCAGTAACTTAAAACATTTCTAACTATACTACAGTTGTAGAGGTTGTACAACAATTTGAATTCTAGAAAAGTAACTTAGGTTTTTTGAAGAGCATGCTTCACATGCGTGTTTTGTCTCCGTTTTACAAACATATTACATATAAAAAACTGTTTATAGCAGGGAAGAACCACTCAAACTGTAGACTGCCCAAATTAAGCAACCACATTTTCATATTAGAAAGAAAATTGTTCAATATCGTTTTTATTTTTTTTGATATCAGAACAACTACAGAAAAATTATTCTTATTTTAAAACACAAAAATAATAAATTTTGAAACAATAATATTCTTTTGTATTTCCCACACAGCTATTTAGTAATAATAATGATATAAAATATTTTTTATTTAAAAAGTTAGAACATTTGAAAATAATTGTTATAATGTTAATATAACTTTGATTTTTAAAATTATTTACGAATCAACTTAAATAACAAATTAATATAACTATAACATTATACAAATATATTTTTAAAATATTAGATATTTAATAATAATTATATTATGGCGCATTAATAGTAATTTGAATAAAAGAAAAGTAAATGTAGCCATGACGACCGCATGTTTTCTTCGACTTACAAATGTGTACCACACCAAAATATATGTTCAGCAGTTCCAAGTTTGTGTGTTGAGCTTAAATATTAGAGTGAAATGTCCTGCCAAACTAAACTATTAAAGCTATGAAACTAAAAACATTTGTGTTCTCTTGTTGAACTTTAATGGTACCTTATTGTTAAGCAAGTTATAATTATGTTCAATATTATTATTAAAAAATGCTCTTAAAAATTAAAATATCGTAAAAACTGACAAAGAAAAAGAATATAATAATATATTTTATGATCTTTACTTTGAGTTTGAAAGTAGATCAATTCACATTTCATACAAACACATTCAAGTTAATAACACAAAATTGGAACTGCTGTACATACTACATACTACATATTTGGAACATGATCTTTTTGAAGATAAAACAAAAATAAAAATAAATAGTAAAAAGCAAACTTGATATCAAATATAATATAATATATATATATATTATAGAAGGTATGTGCAGACTATTTATAACAATCAATAATTAATCTAATGATTTTGAATTATTGTTTTAGTTAATAGTTCATTTTCACTTTCTCTTAAAAAATATAAATTAAATGAAAGACATTTTTTAACATCCTCTAAAGTAATTAGTTAGTGTCAATTTTAATATTAATAGTAAAATACTATCAATATAATATAAATTCACTTGTTTTAATTTAACTTATGGAAAATAAAAATTTAAATTCTTGCTATTATAATGATGAAGATTTTTTAAATAATATGAACTCATTTGATGATAACGACAAAATTCCAGTTTTTACTATAAAATGTAAGTACGTACATATATTTATGTATTATATATATTAATTAATATATATATATGATACATAAATATAATATTAATATTAATATGTGTTTTTGTTCAGCTATAAGGCCAGATATTTGTGAAATTAACTTTCCAATTGGAATAATAAGAGAAGAATTAATGTCCGATTCAAAAATAATGAATAACAAAAAAAACTGAGTTAAATTAGCAATCTATGCCTGACGGCACACTAAATTGTAAAAAAACATGGATATGTCTTCTAGTAAAAATACTAATTTATAGTTTTTTTCCGATTGTCAAGGTAATAAAATGTGATCTATTTTTCATTGTACATGTAATTAATAATAATTATTAATTTAATTGTCTTATTTTATAATGTGCAAAAAATGGTTATCTTAATACCTGGCGATCTCAATATAAAAAATTACATTTGATTTTAGATTTTTAAAACACATATTATCTGCATTGACTCGCATCAAATTTTATATTAACAGTTTGGCGTATTTTGAAAATAAATTATTATTATAATAATATCACAGTAATACTTTGATAGAAAATTAAATATTGTTATAATATTTGTTGTTGTTAATACAGTAAAATGTATTCTGTTGCCAAAAAATGATATGGTAATATTTTGATAATATTGCTTAAATCAAAATTAATTTCCAATAAATCTTGAAATAATGTTAATATTTCAAAACACGATTTATGGTTATGTTGTTTCAGTATAATATATGAGGTGGGTTAGTGTTACCAAAGAATTCAAAATAATCTTTCACAATCATTGTTTTTTTTTTTATAGTATGAAAATTTGGTTTGCTAACTTTGATTACAGCAGCTAAAGTGTGTATTTAAATTTGTAATAATATTACTTTTTTTTCTACAATTATAAGTAATCTAAACTGTCTCATAAAAGTATTGTTTTATCTCGGTTATGATGAAAATAGTTGGGTTTAAAATTCTAGAATCTAGAATTTATTCTTTTTTAAATAATAAAACATGAATGTATGATATTAAAAAAAAAAAAAACATGACACTTAGATGAATTTAATTGTTATACAGCAAATCAATTTGGTTATTTTTTTAAAATGAATGAAAAAATATTCTATATAATAAGACTAATTAATGGAATGTAACCTAAAATATACAAGTACAGTAAAACTTCCGTTAACGGTCACCTCTATGTAATGGTTAGATTTTTTGGTCCCATCAAGTGTTATACCATGTATTGTCACCTCTAAATAGTGGTCATTATTTATGGTCCATTCAGTGATCATTAATTGGAAGTTTCACTGTATAATAAAAAAACCATATTTATTTACCTCCACATCGTAAGACAAAGACACAAAGTAGTGGTCAGTTAAATATCTAAATTATACGAGTCATATAAAAAGATTATGAATTATTTAATATACATAATATTGAGTAAAATTATTATTTGGGGTGATTTATCTAAAATCTTATTATGTAATAAATTAATTTTATAACACAAAGATATATTTTTTTACATATTATACAATAGTATATGATAGGGTCACTTGTGAAGAAAATTACAAAGTAGAATAAAATGCAGGTATTATTTATCACATGGTTATCATTTTTCTTATTAATGTGATAGTTAATAAATGCTAGTGTTCATTTTCGTCATTAATTTAAAATTATGTGGAAGTATCAAACATTAAATTGGTAAAGATTCACCTAACTTATGTTTGCATACTCATACACAAATAAAGTTTATAATTGCCTTAATTTTCCACAACTTGTCAATAATTTTACTCTTTTAGTTAGCTTAATTGTTTTATATAACTGATATGACTACTAAAATTCAAGTTAGCAACAACAGTAGCTATACAACAATGGTTAGGTTGTATTAAAATCAATGGCTAAATGAATATATATTTGTTTGAATATATTCTAAAAAAATATAAGCTTATAAATTACTTCTTAATGCTTTATACTTACTTTCATTTCACAATATCTTATCATGAGGTTTTTTAAAGGTTTATGTCTCTTAGTATTGAATTTGACAAAAGAATTGTCAAGTCCATGAACCCATATTTTTACATATTCATGGGCATCCTAAAATACAAGATGTTTTTTATTAATATTGATATTTAAAAACTTAATAATTAGTAATAAATTAATGTTCTAATTTTACAAAATTTGGTAAAATATTAATACAATAACAAGCTTTTGTTATTGTATCAAAACACTTTTTACACACAATCCAAAATTGATTTTTATTAACCACACAAATAATAACTTATAAAATCTGAAGCAAGTTAAAAGACATTAGACTTATCATACTAAATATAATCAATGTTAATGATGATAATTTTAAACAGTAATTGAGGTAAGTCAATGATGATGGTAAATTTTAAGATCAAGGTAATAATATACTTATGATACATTACCCTCTGGGACTATCAACACAACGATCTTCAACAGGACAGAACTGCATGGTTGATGAGTTCACACTATGCAGAACTGATGAATTTTAGAAATATTTGATGGTTTAACAAGACGTATGTAAAACAAACGAGCGGGTGCGGGAATGAAATAAGACGTTAACAAACCGGATTGAGAACCAACATTTAAAATACCAAACAGATGTTAAGACAGAAAATTCGTGTGTACGACGCTGACTCATCGACAAGTGCGTAAAGAACGCGAACGGCCGTCAGATTTTCCATCACCGGACGCCGAACAGAACTCATGCTTTTATACTGCGCGGGCTACGCAAAATTGTAAATACTTACTTCTTCGGCAATAACCATTTTTGAAGTTGTGTATTAATTTAAATCAGTTTACAGACGAACGTTGTTAATACAGAAGAAAACGCGGTGGTAGTGAAATGTAATGTCACCAACACGCTAGCCGTTACAGGTAAACAATAAACAAAAGTTATCACAAAACTGATAGAGTGATTAGCACACCGGTTGGCGCGCCAGTGGTTGTCGTTGACCGTGTAGAGGTTGAGATGCAGAATATGTCATTTGATTGGTCATCTCAGCCGCCCGAAAACTGTACACCTTATCAAAGCACTAGGCTAACCACAACTGTCCCATTTTACGATTATTGATAAAATTGAGTAGATACCATTTCATTTATTATTATTCTCTATTATAAAAGAGGGATTAAATTGATTTTCATGCCAATTAATAATAAAAAGTTATATTATAATTTCTTATTAAAATAAAATATTATAAAATATTGATAAAAATATAATTTTGTTAATTGCTTTAATCTCAATAAATTCAATTTATTATATTAACTATCTTAAATCTATATTTTTTTTTTATTAAAATAACTTATTTTATATTATTTAATTTTAATTTATTTAACAAATGATATCTTAATTTTAAAAATTATAACTAAAAATTTTTTATTTTATTTTTTAATTACTTATTTATTTATTAAGGTTTCAAGTTAAATTAAACTTAAATCTTCAAAATTAAAAATATTTGTTTTCAACCTTAATTAAATAATTAATACCATTAAATTTGCAATTTAATATGATATAATTTGAATATAGAGTTAATGGTAAAAATATTTTTAAATAAGTATAGATAGATTTACAATTTATAACCAATTATCAGCCATTTTATCTTTTAATTAATCATAAAGATATTGGTACTTTATATTTCTTATTTGGTATTTGATCAGGTATAATTGAATCTTCTCTAAGTAACTTATGTTAACTAAAATTAGTTAAATTTTTTTGTTTACAATTGAATACCAGGTGTGATTCTCGCTAACTCGTCTATTAATATTATTCTTCATGATAGTATCTAGTAGGTAGTTCATTTTCACTATGTTTATTTATAGGAATTTTATTTGCTATTATTGCTAGTTAAATTCAATGAATCTATTTTTACTGGATTTTCAATAAATATTTTTATTATTCTAATATTTTTTTTTTCCTTAACAAGTTAAAATTAATCCTAAACCCCCTCCTAGCTGCTCTAACATCCCTAATAAACAAAATCCTATTCCTCGTCATTCTCTCTACTTAAATAAATGAACACACACATTACATATCTTCTAATTATCCATACCATAAATAGTATATATTATGTAAAAATAAATTCTTGATTGTATTAAAAGAATTTGTAATAACATGTAATATGTTGACACATTTAAAATATAAATATATAATGAATGAAAAAAAAAAGATGATGTCATCGATCGGATCAATAATTTCTATGTTTAATTTACAATACTTAAATTAGAATTTTATTTTTTAAATACCTTTATTTTTAAATTAAATTCAAGTAACTATTGAATATTGTTATATTCATAATTTACCACCTTTAAAACATTCATATTTAGAATTACCTTTAATTATTGATTTCTAATATGGAAGAATTAATATACAATAAACTTAAATTCATTTCTAAAGAATGATCTTTTTTTAGAAATTATAAATTGATTAAAACTAAGACTCCAAAAAAGAAATTCACCACTAATAGAACAATTATTTTTATTTCATGATCATACAATTTTTATTATAATTTTAAATAACATTTAACAATTAATTATATGATACAAATACCTGAAAATCAAATAATTTAATTTATTTGAAACACAACTCCTCTCATTATTTTTATTTTTAATGCTATACCTTCACTTCATCTTCCTTGTTTAATATATTTGTTAAATTTGCATATATTAAAGAATAGAAATGTTTTAAGAAAAAAATTTTATCCTTTAAATAATTTTATAAAAAAATTAATAATCAAAAGTTATAATAAAATTAATTATTACAACTAATAATAATTAGTTAATAACTAAGATTTCTATGCATTTGCATGATATTTCTTTTATCATTTTTTCATAATAATTGAACATCTGTGAGTTCCATTTATATTTAAACTATAGTAATATAGTTTACTGATGTTATCTTAGTCATCAATATAAAACTATTTTTTTATAAATAATTAAGAATTGAATTTAAAATATATAATAATACATTAAACTCTATGTATGTATCAAATTCAAAGTGTTGATTTCACAAAATAATTATAATTTATACTTATTTATACTTATACAAAATCCAAATACCACACTGTCCTAAGTTTCTATTGTTTCTCTTAAGATTAGAACGGTCAGAACCCATGTGAAAAATATCTATACAGTACTCATTGCTGGGTCCACAGGAATAACAGCATTAAAACATAAATATTTGAATTTTTTTAAAACAATTAGTTCCGTCTGGTTGAAAAGTTTAATTTTTGCTCCCAGCATTTAAGTAAAAATATACAAAAAAAAACAAATGAATTAATCACAATTTAGATTTGCAAAATAAAATCTATGAAAATTAAGTGGTTAATATTGGAAAAACTACATATTATTGTGATGGTGAACCATATGAAATTAATTTGAAAAAAAAAAGATACAGTTTGAATCGGAGACATAAACCTGATCAAATTGTTGGAATAACAAAAATAGACGAAAAATTGACGTTTTTAATACAAAGGACAAATGCAAACGATGAAAAGTGGCCCAGCTTAGCGTTAGATTATTATCAAGCTCGGCAATTTTATACATCACCTAAGGGCCAAAAATGGACAACGGGATAAACTTAAGGTAAATATGGAGCCATATGGAGTATTTAAATTTTTATATAAAATTGTTTTGTATTAACTTATTTATTAATGTATATATAATTTAATCTTATTGCTTTGGTCAATCACTATGATGTTGTCCTATATTATACCGCTCTTTAATACAGTCAAGTACCAATCAAGATAATACTTTCATTTTTATGCATGATTAATAACTTTACTTTTAACACTGTTATGTAATCGCGATGCTAATGTAGCTATAACGATAGTGTGCTACAAATACTACGAGGCATTCAACACATTAAAACTAATAATAAGTTAAATTTATGCAACTAGGTATATAATACCAATTTTTACTCTTCAAACAAAGATTTAAAACTGTGAATGCTAGAAATTGTTAACAAAAAAAGTTTATGCATTTCAGAAGATTTCAAAAAATACAAATAATAATATTTATTTATGCATTAAAAACCTTAAAATATACATTTCATGTTCTCTTAGAATAATAAAAAATATGTTCTAATTCAAAATACTGTATACTGATTCTTTAATAAATTTAAAACCATTTTATTTTGGTTAAAATTTAAAATTTGGTCATAGACATCAATTTTAGACAACCTAAGTTTAATGTAAAGAAATTGGTTAATGATATTTTTTATTATCAAATATCATAAAGTTAAACAAATTTACCTTTCCCAGTTATGAACCATTTACATGTGAAAAACTGCACGACCAAGTAAATAAATAAATCCTTAAAAGAATTTTTATTTTAGAATTATATTAAAAAAATTAAATCTTGATATTTAAATTTTTTTGATTATTGGCGAGTAACTATCAAGATTTAAACAATAATAAATTACTTATGTATTTTATTTTTGATAAATAAATACGTGAATTATATCTTCTAATATGATGTAATTATAAAATGAACCATAACCTTTTTTTCCGTGCATTCTTTGCTAAATAAATCTTTACTTACTCTTGTCACTGCATATGCTTATAAAAAATAAAAATGTATGCAGCCAGACAAATATTGAATTAAAGTACTTAACATGTTTGCTTATTTTACTTACTTTAAATATTTCATAGAATTTTGTACACGATTATGAATATTTGTTTGTATATTATTATAATTAAATATTTTATTATTTTAGAAAATTAATAAAAGCTGCATATAGTTCATTTAATAATGTAAATAATTTGACAATTTTATAAAATTTATTGTAATTTTCATATTAATTAATAAACTAAAATAAATTTTAAAAGTTGTCTTAAAGAATTTTTATTTATTGTTTTAATACACTTAGTATTTTTACAATAAGAAAAATAGATCGACGATTGACCAAATATTCATATTAAAAAAAATACTACAAAAGATGAGGGAATTTAATAAAGAAGTGCACATGATATTTATTGATTTTAAAAAGGCCTATGACTGCATTCATCGTGAATCTTAAATGTCTATACTAGAGCAATATGGTCTCCCACTAAAATTAGTTAATCTCATAAAGCAAGCGCCATGAATACGGAAATAGAAGTACAGGTAGGATACTCCTTATCAACAGCAGCCCAAGTAAGAACAGGATTAAGACAAGGAGATGCATTATTGCCCATTTATTCAACGTAGCACTGGAAAAAGTGATACAAAACACTAGTTTTGAACATGGTGGTGTACAAATAGGTGAGACAAAGACAAGTCTTTTGGCGTACGCGGATGATTTAGTACTGTTAGCAGAAAATAAAGAAGAGCTCATTGAACAATCTCAAGAATTACTTGAGGCAGCAAAAAGAGTTGGGTTAGAAATAAACGTGGAAATAACAAAGTACATGATAGCTCAAAGGTCGGTGTTGCCGGAGGATGTACACACTCATCTGGAAGTGGGGGCATATAAATTTAACAGAGTACAGAAGTTCCAGTACCTAGGTACACTTATAACTCAAAATAATGAAATACAAGAGGAGATAAAAGCAAGAATACATGCAGGCAATAGATGCTATTTCGGATTGAACAAGCTGTTTAAATCCAGAATACTGTCTAAGAACCTAAAGATACAACTCTACAGAACACTTATTCGACCAGTGGTGATATATGGATGCGAAACTTGGATGCTTCATAAGATACAGCAGAATAACCTCTTAGTATTTGAACAAAAAGTTCTGAGGTCGATTTTTGGCCCTTGCATAGTCATACAGGAGAGTGGAGAATCAGACATAATGTGGAAAATAGAGAGCTATATCAGAAACCAAAAATAGTCGACGATATTAGAAAGAGGCGGCTCTTTTGGGCTGGCCACGCATGGTGTAAAGAAAGAGCTTTTATATAAAAGGTACTATGTGGCTCTCCAAAAAGCGTAAGACCACTTGGTAGACCACGGTTGAGGTGGGAAGACCAGGTGTCAAAAGATGTGGAGCAGGCTGAACCGGATGCTGATTGGAGAATCCTAGCAGAGGATAGAGAGAGATGGCATGGTATATGTTTGTCAATTTGGTCTTAAAGGCCGTCAACTACGAAGAAGAAAAAGTATTTTTACAATATAACTAGTTTACAAGAGACTCCTTCAGTGTCTGGGGGGGGGGAAGTTAGGTAAGTGTAGACCTAAGCTAACATAATGGGTAACCTAACGGATGACCTAACCTATTGTTTGACATATATAGTAGTGCAACTATGAAGTATCGTAACTTCTTAACTATGTCTGAGCGCCAAATTCTGACCACCATTGTTTTCAGCATACTTAACATATATTTAAATTACAAAAATTGCAAAAAAAAAAGGTGTCCCGTAAAGTAGAAGTATACCAAATTATTTATTATTATTTTTATAAAAAAAAAACTGTATGCAGATACATTGGACATGTACATGTCTTATGGCTACTGACTAATTTACATGAACTGCCCTACAGGTAGTTCATACCGTCATGGTAATAATCTTCATGTCACACTAAGTTATAGTTGTAGGTATTAGGTACATAATATTATTGTGATACACATTGTCATAAATTTACATCTGGTTAATAAATTAAACTGATAACCAGTCACTATCAATAGCATATTCTGAAAACTGTCTATCTACTATATACATATAATTTTCGAATAATTTTGATTGTAAGAGGTGACAATGTCCAAATAAAAATTATTTTTTAAAGATAATCATTGAATCCATTTTCTATTAAAAATAAAATAATATGTTCTCTTAATAAAAAATAACCATTTTTATATTGAGGTCAGCATTCATTCAGCAACATTAATCCACTCATGGTTCTTCACTACTAGATATTAGATAAGCTGTCTTTGCTCTAATCAAATCTCATTACCTATTACTAATTTTTTAGATTATTACCTTAAATATATAATACTCAATAAACTATAGGTTACCAACCTAGATATATATATTAATTAATTAATTAACATTAATACCATAAATTATTTTACACTAGTTGTAACGCCCCCAGCTCATCATATCACTATCACATACTACAATTACCGTATATAGTCAAGAACCATCTACTTAATTGCACCCAACACCAAACAAAGATTTGTATACCTAATATACTTAGAATTGTAATTTAAATAAATAAAATAAGTATTAATTAAAAATTCTGGGATCCATTTGGCCTATTGTTCTGCAAAAAAAATTGTCTCTAGCGTAAAGCATAATCACACCTAGCGTACAAAAACATTTTATCTTTTCATTTTTTTTTAAGTTTGATTCTCCTTAAAAGGTAATATATATATTGTAAAATTAAAATATTTATTTTACTGATGTATCAAAAAATAATTTATAATAAGTTCTTATTTTAAATAATTAAATATAATTAAATTAGTATATATAATTTTTATTTAATTTTAAAAAAATCACTGTTTAATAATATAAATTTAAATTTATATTAAATTTATTGTTTATATAAATAAAAAAAAATACTGACAAACTCACAAATGCTATTTAACTTATAGCTCATACACAAAATATATATGTAGTATAATAATTACATAGTAAACAAATTCAAATTAACTATTTAATAAACGAAATAATGTCAACATATAATAATTATAAAATATGTAATTACAATAAATTAATTTTTAAATCATGAATAAACTATGAAACCAATTATTTTAAATGTAAGTACTTACAAATAAAATAATAATTATGTTAAATAATGTATACACAATATAATAAATAGTATGCATTGTAGACATTAAGACATATTATTGTTAAAGCCAAATTAATGTTATTGGAAAGAACTGTGCTTATCTAGGAATCATAACATCCTTACCTTTAAACATTTTTCAAATAATTTGGATATCGTAAGAGTTAGACTTATAGGTAGATAATTGGAAAATTTATTTTTATCGTCGTTTTTAAAAATTGGAATAACAATTGATTCTTTGAACGAGCTTGGAAATTCACCCTCGTTAATGCAAATATTGAATATTAATGATAGAGGGAAAGATATAGAATTAACTGTAATTTTTCAAATATTATTTGTTAAATAGTTACGTTAACTATTCATTGGAAAGACACTAAAACTTTTACGAAAAATTCGAGTAGAACTTTATTTGTTACAAATCACTTACAAACATCACGAACAGTAGACACACCAGATGTCCTCACTAGCACACGTCAGAGCAACAACTAAAGCTAAAACAGGGCGCTAACTCTTACATTACTATTCGAGCGCTCTCTGCCGGCACAAGTTTTATCAGTTATTACAGAAGTAATTAAATTGTTTGCATTTTTTAATTAAATTGACAATTTCAGATGGTTCAATTGGTCTTAAAAATATTAAATTAGCAATGAAGCAATTTTTATTTAGATGAGAGAAGGGAACTTTTTTAAAATTACTAATTTTAATATTCATATATATTTCTGTACCAACATTAGAGAAGAAAGTATTAAACTCGCGCACAATATCCTTTTTCTCAGTTAATTTAGCACCATTTTTGTCTTCTATGTTATAAACTTATTTTATTACATTTAGTAATATTAGTTGCTTCTTTTATTAGATTCCATACTTTTTTAGTTTTAAGAATATATGCTTTTATTGTATATAACCACTATCGATTTTAAAATAATTGTGAATAAACATGTCATAAATACATGTTTTAGAAATATCTGTAATTCGAGTGAAATCGTTTATAGCAGAAGTATAACCAAATTTTGCTAAAGTGTTTACATATAAATTAGATTCAATTAAGTCATCAAATAAATTGATGTTAATGTCACCGTACAGTGGCTTGTATCCAAAAAAAAAATTGTTGCTGCTTTAATAATTTTAGGTGACCTACCCCTCTAAATTTTGTTATACCTAATAACTACCGATAAAATGTTGCTAAATTGTTTATTTGATTTCCTATTATTTAATATACCAATTTAATTTAATAAATTACATTTTTGCGATAGTAGTACAATCGCTATCGGTTTTAAAAAATATGTATAAATAAAAATAACCATTAGGTAATTATAATATTTTATTTAAATTAACATCTTTGATAATTCAGTGCTGTTTGATGCAAATTTTTCTAAAACTAAATTTGAATTTTTATACAAGTCTTGTTTACATGTGATTAACATTAAATCTTCTAAACGTGTGTTATTCATAGTAGTTCTTAAACGAATTTTAATTATTTTAAGCTTTGAAAATGTCCTTTCTGTAGTAGCACTTGAAACAAGAAGTGTCAAAGCAATTTTAAGGGCAATATTAAGTGTTGGAAACACTGAACCTAAGTTACCCGCATGAAAAATGTGATACAGAGCTTTCATACTCCCTACATTAAGCGCTTTTCTAGGTTCCATTTTAATTTTATTATCTGATTCTGATGAAAATTCTTTATCTTCTCGTTCTTCTTCTAAGAGGTATTTTCCATGCAAATATTTAGGCTGATTAATATTTTCTTCAAGTGAGGTAAAAATATTTGAAAAATGAATGTACTCCTTGTTTAAACAGTCCTGATCAACATACTTTCCATAAACCTTACAAAATATTGAAAAAGCATCTTTTTGAAATGATGCTAGATTCTTTTTCACTTCATTTAGCCTTTTTTTACTGAATAATGACAAATCTTTATAAATTCCGATTGAACTATTACCAAAGTATTCGTCAAATGCTGAATTTATTATGTCCAAACAAACATAAAATGTATTAACTCTGAAGTTTTTTATTGGATCTATTATAGGATCATCAGAAGCCTCTTCACCTGGCATTTTTTTTTACGACGAATTCTTTGATTAAGCTTATTAGATAATTAAAATTAGCTAAATTTGTTCATAAAATCATAAACATCAATTAATATCTTATTAAAAATATTAGTATCTCGAAGGTTCTGACAGCTAACTGAGCATTTTGTATGCTATTCATAGCTGAAAGTTAGCAAGGTCCTTTGTAATAAAATGTTGACTGATCCAAGAATCCCAAATATGTATTTAAAACAGAATGCTATTAACAAAATCCGCCTAGAAAGAACGTATTCTATAAGACAGCCAGCAATATATCCAGTACTTTGGTCATTACAGCCTTCTTTATTTCGGACATTATCCAAAGTTTCAGAGACAGCTTTGAATGTTTCCAATATATAATTAAGGGCGTATCCATGAGACATCCAACGTGTTGTAGCGACTCGCTCTAACCTATGAGTTCTTTTACCATAATAATAATCTTGTTTAGTTTCATAAATAGCCACTCTTTTCTTACTTCCACATATAAAATTGTAAACAGACTCTAGATTACCAAAAAGATCTATGGCATTTAAATTGCAACCGACAGATTTAGCAACGATTAAGTTTAGCCTAAAAGAAAAAAAATATATGTAAAAGAATAGTAATAATAATAATAATAATAATAATAAATAACTACGATAAAAACTAAAATGTAATTTACCTATGTGCGTAATACCAAATGAAAATTGCAGATGGACATTTTTGTTGTACATAAGTTTTTAATCCACGAAATTTACCTCTCATATTTTGAGCACCATCATAAGACTGTCCCACTAAATACTGTTCTCAGTAAATCGATAAATTAGCACACAGTTTTTCAAAAATATTAAATAATTAAAAGCCAGTCGTATTTGATGATTCTCTTAGCGCTATTAACCGCTCAGATACAGTTCCTGCTGTTGAATTGACATAACGTACTACAAATGATATTTGTTCTTTTCTAGATAAATCAAACGTCGAATCAACTGATATACTAAAAAACCGGGCAATTTTTAATTCCTCTTGTATTGATGTTCTTATTGCTGATGGAAGTGATCCTATTAACTGATTCTGTCTTATATTTGAAATAAGACTAACATTTTGTTTTTTTGTTGATAATTACAATTTAGTTATACATGAAGCAAGGGATGGAGAACGTTTAGACATCAAGTGTACTAAATCTAAAAAGTTTTCTCGGTTATCCAATTCTTCTTTTAAACTTTCTTTATGCCCACGAAATGCAATACAGTTTTTTGCAAGGAAAAAAGTAATATCAATCAAGTCTTGAAAAATCTCTTTGTTTATAGCTTTGTCTCGCCTATATTTTTCTTCTAATAAAGGTAGTAAGGGTAATGATATTTTTTCAATTTTAATTTAAGGGAAGCTTCAATATGTGCTTCTGAACATTCGTGAATTTGCTGACTTGACAAAGTTCTTGACCACGAAACAACTCCATCTACAGACCACGCTGTGTTAATATTGCGCCAAAACAATAAACAATGATGACAAAACATTTTGTCACTTGAAATGGAATAACTGAGTCAATCTCTTCTGACATTTACATTCCCAGGTAGAGATTTCCAATACCATGAAGTCTGAAAAATGCGACCATATTTATCTTTGGAAAAACACAAGTAGGAAGATCTTCAATAGTTGGCTGCATAGGTCCTTTTTTAATTAAAAAATCAACTATCGTAGGTGATAAATCAATAAGCATTTAATATTTATCCGGATCGTTAGATAAATCTACATGATTGGTTTCAGCTGGTTGTACAGGTTGAGAATCATTACCTATGAATTAAAATAAGTTAACTAGGTAATAGAAATACAAAATCTGGCATAAAATAAATTATAATAACAATTATTACCATTAGTTTTATTCAAAAATGCACAAGTAAGCAAAAACATTAATAAACGATAATATAAATAATTTTATATATACATAATTAGTTCCCGACGAACAGTCGTCATGAGTGCACGTGTTTTTCACCGCTCTATCAGATTTCTTCTGTATCTCGCTTTCGTGTTCATTTTACCCGTTTAAATGTATACGTGAATAAACAATTAATCTTCCACTCAAGTATACGCGAAAATAAGTGTCCTGATTCTTCTCAAAAATTAAAAACTAAAAATTTTTAATTAACCGGTAAGAAAAAAAAAATCACTTTTAATAGTCCACAACATTACGCAACCAACGCGCGATAGCGCGGCGCACAGCGCCGAACGCCAATCACCGATAATAAACCGGATCATCGTTATCTCCAGCACAGTCCACAAGCTCGTACACACACACACACACACACACACACACACACACACACACACACACACACACACACACACACACACACACACACACACTGCCACGACGTACCGTGCCACAATAATCATAATCGTATTATCCTCACATCTGCCGCTTTCACTACAAAGATGTCAAATCAATCAACCAAAATAGTACCTCCGCTAAAAATAAAAATAAACCGAGCAAACAAAAAAATCTTATCTGAGGATGAAAACAGCCTTCGTTCTCCACGAACCCCTCACAACAAAAATCCACCACAAACCACTCCGAAAATATTCTCGTCACCAAACCGCTATGCAGTTCTCCAAGACACAAGCACTTTCAATTTTGACGATACAACTATTAACACTGAAATAAACGAATCATTCAACCGCGACCATGCCGACTCCATAGAGATGACCGCACCAAACGAGACGGGAAAAAAAGACAAAATACCACCAATTTTCATTTCAAACCAAAATCTTAACTACAAACTTCTTTGTGAATCACTCGTAGAAATCGTCGGAGAAAACGGTTTTTATTGCAAGACTTCTCAAAAAAACATAAAGCTTCAAGCCAACACCTCCGACGACTATCGTCAAATCATTCATTTCCTTAACGGCCAAAGCAACGCGTAATTTCACACATTTCAACTCGACAGTGAAAAGCCTCTCAGAGTTGTAATTCGCAACCTCCACCCTTCTTCGACCTGCGAAGACATAAAATCAGCTTTGGAAAACTTTAATCTCACCATAATACAAGTAGTGAACGTTCGACAACGGCATACAAAAATACCACTCCCGCTCTTTTTTGTCGATCTAGCTATAGATGAAAACTGTAAAACAATCTTCGATATCACCTCTATCCTCCACACAAAAATTAAAGTGGAAGAACCGCATAAGCGCCGGGAACTAGTACAATGCCAAAACTGTCAGGACTACGGCCACACCCGTACCTACTGCAATTATACCCCACGTTGCGTCCGCTGTAGTAAAAATCACGCCTCGTCTTCTTGCGACAAACCAGATAACGTTCCACCTACCTGTGCCTTCTGTCAAGGAAACCATCCGTCCAACTACAGAGGATGTCAGATTCATAAGCAACTGCAAAAACAACGCTACAAACCAACTCATTCAACTCCCCCCCCCAAAATGTTAACCCCTCTAGACCACAAGCTAGCCCTCAGACGACACTCAGACCCTTCCCACCCACAGCCTCTCAACCACAAAGATTTTATTCTCAAGTAACCTCTGGCATAAAACAAAACACCTCACCCCCTAACATAAATCAACAAATCGATATTAACTCAACTCTTAACAATTTCATATCAGAATTTAGGTCTATAATAACCCCACTTATATCTCTCCTTACTACTGTTATTTCACGTCTTATTGAAAATAACAATGGTAAATAACTCTTTCACATCAAACTCTCTTATTATTATCCTTTGGAACTGCAATGGCATTCTAAATCACGTAAACAAACTAATCGCCGTGTTACACGAGAAAAGAATAGATATAGCTCTTATATCCGAATCCCATCTAACCGAACGCTCCAAAATAAACATTCCTGGCTATCACCTAATCACTTCTCATCACCCAGATGGAACTGCACACGCCGGCTCCGCAATACTAGTTCGAACTTTTATACACTTCAACTCTCTCCCAAACACAACCAAAGACTATTTACAAGCTTGCGCGATCTCTATTAACTTAAACCATATTCCTATAACAATAGCCGCGGCCTACTGCCCTCCTAGACACAACATAACAACACAACAGTTCAAACAATTTCTCACTTCGCTAGGTCACAACTTCATTGTTGGTGGAGATTTTAATGCGAAACATCCTCATTGGGGTTGTCGAACGAGCAACTCCCGTGGAAATAACCTATTACAGCTCATCTCTCCCGAACAATACCAAGTTTACTCTCCTCCACTTCCAACTTACTGGCCCACATCCCCAAACAAACGTCCAGATATACTTGATTTTTTTATCTCAAAAGCTCCAAATCACCTTTTTCGTCACGTAGAAAACTTTAATGACTTACACTCCGACCACTCAGCTGTATTACTCACTATCAATTCCACATCTCCTATCAATTTCAACAACCCTTATTTAACAAATAAAACCACTGACTGGGAGAAGTTCAACGACCTGCTCCTAAAAACCACTAAACTTGATATAAAATTAAAATCCCCAGGTGATATCGAAGACGCCATAACAAATCTAACAACGGCTATTCAGTCTGCTGCATGAAACTCTACCACTTTAACTACAAACATCCAGAAACCTTTTCAGCTAAACTTATCCACATATATACGTAACCTTATAACTGAAAAAACGACGTGTTAGATCACTATGGCAAGTTACTAGATATCCTTCAGATAAAACACGTCTTAATACGCTAACAGCACATTTAAAGAGGTTACTGATTAAATTTAGAAACGACTCGTATTACAAACACATAGCATCTCTCTCTATCCAGGACGGCTCAATCTGGAAAACTACAAAAAGAGTGCTTAGAGACAAACCTTGTTTCCCTCCTCTTAAAAATCCTAACGGCTCATGGGCCATTAATGATTCAGAAAAATCTGAACTGTTCCAAAACCATTTGACCGAAGTTTTTAAGCCACACACTAATATTGAATATCAATCCATATCTAATGACGTTACAAACTACTTGTTATCGCCGCTGCAAATGTCCTTACCACCAAAAGCTTTTTCACCAGCCGAAGTCGAACACTGCATATCAACCTTTCCCAAAAAAAATCTCCTGGCTTCGACCTCATAACATATGAGGTCGCAAGACGCCTACCGAGGAAAACTCTAATTCTTCTTACATATACAGGGTGGGGCGTGGTTACTTCCTTATCTGAAACTCTCACAACTGAGCGGCTATTAATAGTAGAGCGTTGGTTTATGGCTTGTTCGAAAGCACGTTATCTAAGGTTTTTGTTATGACTAGTTCAGTGTCAACAATGCAGTGGACAAAGCAAGAGCGCGCGTTCGCCGTGGAGGCCTACTTTTCTTTCAGCCGTTCGATCATCGCAACTCAGCGTGCTTTCAGAAACCATTTCAATATCGCACCTGCAGGTCGTGTACCAGATCGGAAATCGATTTTTTTGTAGGTGGACACGTTCAGGGATACCGGTAGTGTACAGAAGAAACATAATGGACCTTCCAGAACCGTCAGGACGCCAGAAAACATCGAAAGGGTAAGGACGGCGATTTTGAAATCCCCTAGGCGATCTGCACACAAACATTCGGCTGCTTTAGGGATTTCTAGTCGCACAGTGAGACGAATTCTTCATGAGGAACTTAATTTTCACCCATACAAATTGGCAGTGGTGCAACAACTTAATCCACGCGATTACGTTGCGCGAAAAATGCATGTGAAGCCTTCCTCGAAAACCTGCCTCAGGACGCCCTTGTTTTCTTTAGTGACGAGGCACATTTCCATATTTCAGGATGTGTGAACAAACAAAACATGCGATATTGGAGCCCCACTAACCCGAGAGAACTTCATGAGCAGCCTCTGCATACAGAACGTATGACTGTTTGGTGTGCAATATCCAGAATCGGCATTATTGGCCCATGGTTCTTTGAAGAGAACGAAAAAGCAGTTACGGTCAATTCTGAACGTTATGTCAGCATGATTGTGAATTTTTTTATGCCCAAACTTGAAGAAATGAATGTAGGGGAAGTGTGGTTTCAACAGGATGGCGCCACAGCTCACACGGCAAGAAGGTCAATGAATATTTTGCGTGAACACTTCCCCGAACGGCTTATCTCTCTTAGAGGTGATCTTCAGTGGCCAGCACGATCGCCAGATTTAGCCCCATGTGATTTTTTCCTGTGGGGCTACCTTAAATCGTCGGTATACACTGATCGTCCAAAGACCCTTCGTCATCTCAAAAACAATATTCGTGATGCTATCGCTGACATAAGCACAGATATGCTGGAAAAAGCGGACAACAATTTCAAATTCCGACTATCTCAGTGCATTGATGAGAACAGTGGCCACCTTCGAGATGTCGTTTTTAAAACCAAATAAAATAAAACTTTAAATGTACTTCTATACACAGAAAAAATAATTGAATCAATATTGCCAATAATTTTTGTGTTATGATTTTTTAAAATAAGAAAGTAACCACGCCCCACCCTGTATTTTTAACGCCATACTCCGTCTCTCGTACTTCCCACTTCAGTGGAAATTTTCTATTATAGTAGTTATCCCAAAACCCGGAAAACCCCCAGACTCTCCAGCTTCTTACAGACCTATAAGTCTTCTCCCTTTTTTTTCAAAAGTTCTGGAAAAACTAATACTCAAAAGAATAACCCCAATAATATCTGACTCAAGAATTATCCCAAATACTCAATTCGGGTTCCGTAATTTTCATTCAACTACTCACCAAATCAATCGTATAACAGACACAATCTCAGCTTCACTAGAAAAAAAACAATATTGTACCGCAGTCTTTCTTGACGTCGCACAAGCCTTCGACCGGGTGTGGCATACCGGCCTCCTCTATAAACTTAAAAAGATTGTACCACCGTAATTTTACTTAATTTTCCAATCTTACCTCTCCGAACGTCAATTCGCTGTTCGATACCGCACAAGTTTATCATTTTTATCCACAATAAACGCTGGAGTCCCACAAGGAGCGATAGCTGCTCCTCTTCTTTTTAATATATTCATCGCTGACCAACCGATCTCACCAAACACCTAAGTAGCTGAATACGCTGACGACAAAGCCATTCTCTCCGTCCACGAAAATCCTCTCACGGCTTCTGAAAACCTCCAATCCCACCTTCATGAGCTAGAATCTTGGTATAAAAACTGGAAAGTTAAAATTAACGAAACGAAATCATGGCATATTACCTTTACACTCAAATACAGAATCTGCCCCCCCCTCGATAACATTAAATAATATTATAATACCGACATCGAATACAACAAAATATCTTGGAGTACATTTCGATAAAAAACTGAACTGGGCACACCATATCCACTGTACAAAACTCAAAATAAACACCCGTCTACGCTTACTTAGACAAATCCTGCATTCAAAGTCGAAACTTACTCTGCACACAAAACTTAATCTCTATAAGCCTCTCCTAAAACCAATATGGACTTACGGTATTCAGATCTGGGGATCCGCCAAAAAATCAAACTTGAATAAAATCCAAATATCCCAAAATAAAATCTTACGCCTAATCACTAATGCTCCATTCTACGTAACAAATCAAACATTACACTCAGGCTTAAAAATGAAAACAATCGCTCAAACTGCTACAAATTACTATGCTCGATACCACAACTCTTTAAAAAATCATCCGAACAACCTCGCAAAAGATTTGACTTTACCTATCCTTGGAAACCCTCCCAAAAGACTGAAAAGAAAATGGTGCCGCGACCTTCTCTTTAATTAATCCTATACTCGTATAATATAATGCCCTAAGGAGTGTCGTCAATGGGCGGCTTCTCCAAATCAAATTTTCAATGTCTGTTTTTTTCTATATTATCATTTACTCAAATTGTATAGATTGTGTAACGCAAATAGAAAAAAAAAAAAATATAAACATAATTAAACACCATTGATCAGAATTTCATTATATTATAATATGGTACAATGGTATAATAGTTAAACATGCAAATGGACTTGGAACGTTAATACAATTTAAACAAATTAAACTAAATACATTCTATAAATAAGTGCTAAGTTAAGTAGGTTTTAGGTATACAATGTTATACTTTTTTTAAATCTTGATTTTGTACCATGAATGTTGTATTTCACGAGGATGAGGTTAAAATATAACGCATAACAACTCAACGGTTACAATACGAATGAAGTTTATTTAACGATATACATTAGTAAAGGTTATATATGAAAATATATACCTATTAATATAAAATAGAACATTATAACCAATTACAACTGTGGTAACAGTGTTGCCAAATATATTACAGACATTATAATGAACATAAAATTGTTGATAATAGTATTAATAATAAGTATTTTATAATTAAATGTTAAATAATATAATTTCCAATTATAAAACAAATATAAATGTTATTGTGTTAACAAAAAATAAGTATCATTAACCTAGTTCCTTAGATAAGCAATTTATTAAAATAAACAATCATACAAACATGAAACAAGCAACACATAAGGGCAAAACCATCAATTGATGAACATGAAACACAGGCTACTTTGGTAAATATTTAAATACAATACCATCTGATGTACTGGGCACTACCACTTAAAAGTCTATCATATTATTAACATTATTTATAGTTTCACTTGCAGAAGATTTGCATTTTGTAATAATTTGTTCTAAAATATATGATAATGTATATAATGTACTGGGCATTGACAGGTCCATCACAATACGCGCATATTATAAATTTTGGTCGTGACGATATATTTAGTTTACTTTTAAACCGTCTTCGTAAAAAGTATCAATAGCACCTTATGCTTTAAACTTGTGTTTTAAAAATTAAAAATAATAGAACAGAAAATAATAAATTAATAACACCTCAACAATTATTATGCTTTTACTTTATATCGACTCGTAGTTCGCACCGTTGTAGAATAAAACCTATGAGCGATTAATCACAAATGACAATATGTAAACATTGTAAACATTGGGTAAAACCATGAGTGTATATAAATAGCTGACAGTAGATAAACGGAAAATGCAATAATTATCACGACAATGAATCGTTGTTATCTATGTTCATAGTAGACAAACGACATTAGTACCAGACTGGTACAACACTACCACAGAATAGAATATTAAAACTATGTTTTCTGTGGACTGTGATTAAACATAACCTAACTTCTAAAATCGTTTTGTTTTCAATAAAACTATTAAAGGTACCTTTATAGCCAAATATACTATATAGGTAGATACTCCAATACTATAATTATATTTATATTATAATGGATGTGATAAATTTAAATGCAAAGACAGGTATCATGGGCGTCAGTCGTTTCGAAAACGATTCTGAACGGAGATGATTTGTCAGTCTATGATAATTAATAGGATTTATCAGTGGTTCCCAATTAGCATTGAGCCACGGACCCTTAACTAAAACTTAAATTGGACGGGGGACACCTTATTTGTGATTACTTACTTTTCAATTTCGTTATCTACCTATCTATTAATTTATAATACCTGGAATTTCAAACCACTACATGTTTAATAATTCCACTAAAAAAAATAAAAATATCACTGTAGTACTACATAACCATGGACCCCAACATCAACACGCGAACCACCAATTGGTAACCACTGGGATATACCAATATTTAAATTGTAATATATCGTTATTTTACGCGATTTCGCAAAAAATTAAAGTCCATACACTCATACAATTTTTCTATATTGACGTTGGAATTTTTTTTTACATTTATTTGAATCATAAAAATTTTACGAATTTTCAACTTCAAAATTTCTTGCAAATTTTCGTGATTTTGATATATTGCGTAAACATGTATTCTTGTCTGCGGTTTGAAACCAGCTTTGATACTTCCGCTTTCTTTGAAAAATTTTCTAGCATTGCATCTATTCTTTTCATATACTTAACCGTTTTTTTCTTCTCAAAATTGTATTTATTTACCTTCTTTGTTCATTGAAAATACTAATGTTTTCCTGGGATGCGTTTTGCGATATCTTTTTTCTCAAAAAAATCCTTTTGTTTATTGCATTGCTACACAGATTGTTGATCCAATCCTTTTTTCGTTGTTCATTTCCAAAATTAGATTTGTGCTGTTAGTCACTACGTGTTTTATTTGTTTCCATTTACTGTTAACATTGTCATTTGCATGGTCTGTCTTTTTTAAGCTACCTATTACTTTCAAGATTTTGCCGTATGTTTTCCGCATACTTTCTGCTTATTTCGCTATTTTCTGATGTTTGTACATTGTATCTTTCTCTTTTATGTCATTTTCCATTTCACTGATAGTCTTACTGTCTTAGATCGAACTTTGCGTAAAGTAGATAGTGATCAGTATCTGCATCTGCTCCTCTATATTTTCTCACATTTTGGATGCAGCTACTATGTCTTTTGTTTATTAAAATGTGGTCTATTTGATTGTGTGTCCTACCGCCAAGGGTGTACTTTTGTATGTCTTTTCGGAGAAAAAAAGTGCTGCTTATAATGAGCTCTTTAGAGCAACATTTACCAGTCTTTAACCATTGCTGATGCTATGTAAGCTGTATGGTCCTATTGTAGGTCTAAAGCTACTTTCTTTTCCGATTTTTGCATTTATCCCTTTCAGACCCCATGTCCTCTTTAAGAGACATGGCAAAATATTATTTATTACAATTACTATGATGATGCATTTTATTCAATTGTATAATGAGTTTGTAGGAAAAATACCATAGAATCCGAAAATAATTTTATAAATGACGTGTTATACGTATTTCTATAAATATTCACATTATTATCTGATATTATTTTGTTGTAATGGATTCCATGTAATCGGTATACATAAATATTACTAGATTAATAACCAATAATGATAATGACTTGTTTTATTTTTTTTTTCTATTTATAACAACCGTTGAATTGTTTTGGTTCTATCCCCACTTTATTCCGTTTATTAAAACCCGGTTTATCGTATCCTTTTAACGTGTCTCTTAAAATGGACATTGGGACACAACGTTCGTATTTCATAATCGTCACTTCGTTATTTTGTTGTACTATCGTATGCCTGTACTACCACACACCTGTATAACAATATTATTATTATTACGCCACCGTATTTAGTATTTTATTATTTATTTTATTCAAAATGACTAAAGGGTTACGTGAATATGAAATTTTTGATTTATTGGGTGATAGTTAAATATCAGAATTAGATTTTAATTTTTTTCAACGTTTAATTTATTTGAACAGTTGCAAGCTAACCAAATATACTCTGTTGGTACTATTCGTACTAATAGATTCGCAAATCCACCCTTATTAACCGATAAACAATTAGTCAAAATGGGAAGAGGTACAGCCTTTGAAATTTCAACTGATACGGAGAATTGTAATTTATGTATGGTGAAATGGTATGATACAAGGTCTGTTACCTTAGTTTCCAATTATATAGGATCCGGACAGTTGGACACTGTAAGGCGTTGGGATAAAAATTAAAAATGTACGTCAATATTGAAAGGCCAGAAATAATAACAGCATACAACACATCAATGGGTGGTGTCGATATGGTAGATCAACTCATCAGTTATTATCGAACATATATACCAGGGGTGGCCAACATGACTATGTACGCGAGCCACGTGTATTAATAAAATTATATCAAGAACCAAATTATCTAATGTGTACTTTTATACCACAAAAGTAATAAAGATAGCAAACAGCCGATAAACATATCAAATTACGAAATATGAAATTATATCGTTTTTAATATAGTCTGTAGTCTGTGTTGAATAGTCCTATTGTAAACACCTCAATTTGTTTTGTAAAATATTTGTAATATTTAATAATTATATTTGTAATATTTTACCGATACTTATTGCGAAAGTTAGTTACGACGTCAATTTCTAATAAAGCGGTTAAATGCAAATATGAAGAAGAAAAACGGGAATTTAAATTAGAATGGGAAGAACTATACTTTTTCATACAGAAAAACGATAAACCATTTTGTCTCATATGTCAAGTTACATTATCACAGTTTAAGGTTAGTAATTTAAAACGGCATTACGAAACCAAATCACAGCACATTTAGTCGAGAATTTTCTATTGGTTCTGATTCGAGGAAAAATAAGCAATGTTCGATGAAATTAAAATTTGCTAAACAAACTAATGTTATGACAATGTTTACGAACGAGGCAGACGACTGTGTAGAAGCAAGTTTTGTAATTGCCTTTAATATTGCTCAAGCAAAACGTCCGTTTACGGACGGCGAGTAAATAAAAAAAAAATATTTTAGATGTAATTTCTGTTTTAAATCCTGAAAATCAAAAACTTTTAAAAATGGTTGAAAATGTACCAGTATCACGACATACAATAGAAAGGCGTATTTCAACAATTAGCTTTGATATTTTCACCAATTTAAAAAACAACATTGCTAATTGTTTATCTCTTAGTCTAGCTTTAGATGAATCTACCGATATCCAAGATAAACCTCAGTTAGCCATATTTGTTCGTTATGTTACGAGTGATGTAGATGTGAAAGAAGAGTTGTTAGATCTAATTTCATTGAAGGAAACTACTCGGGGTATTGACATTAAGATTGCTCTCGATGAAACTCTACAAAAAGCTGAAATTCCACTAAACAAAATTATAAGCATTTCAATGGAGCTCCTAGTATGGTGGGTTGTAAAAATGGATTAATAGGACTTTTAAAAAATGATACTAATTTCCCAGATTTTATACCTATTCATTGTATTCTACATAGAGAACACCTAACTGCTAAATATTTTAAATATGATCATGCGATGGATGTTGTTTTAAAAATTGTAAATTACATACGTTCAAGTGCAAAAACACAACGGCAGTTTAAAAACTTCCTAGAAGACATAAAAGATGATATTAGTTAGATGGTTGTCGGTCAATAACATTTTAACTAAATTTTTTCAATTAATAGAACCAATCAAAGTATTTTTAATATAAAAAAATAAAAGTTTTCCTCAACTTTCAAATTCAAATTGGTTAAGAGATTTGGCATTTTTCACCGACATTATGCAACATTTATCAACATTAAATGTATCTCTTCAAGGTCAAAATAAATTAGTTAATGACCTAGGGCAAAAAGTATTTAGTTTTCAAAATAAAGGAGCGGCATTACATCTAAGATTTACTAATTTAGATCGGAGACCTCGACAATTTTGATAAAATCCACGAACTGGCTGACCACTAACTGACTTGGTTAACAATGATCTGCATGATGATGGAATCCAATGTATTTTGATTTGGCAACACGTACTTGAGGTGCACCATTGACCTAAGAAATCTCAAGATTTGTTTCACCATTTAACTTACGTTTTTCAAGCTCAGCATGATAGGACATAAGCAGAGTATGCTGCATCAACGTTTTATCACTGACTATACGAAAACCCGTAGGAAATTGAACACCATTTTTCACCAAATCTCTTAAGTACGATACCAATTTATTAAAGGACTCACTTCTACCACACAACAGCTTGATTGGACGAGATTTTCCAGCAACAACTTTACCAATTCAAATAACTTTGGAGTTATCTGAAATAACTATACTATGAGGTTCGAACAAATTGTGAATGGAAGAACTATCATCCGAAATCCGCTGGGCTGGTAAAGCCGAAGAGGACTCGGGTACACCATAAATAATTATATTTAAAGAGCATCTTTGACGCTCAAAGCTTTCCTGTAATATCTGAGAGAGAACATGGAAGCTTTGGCTAGGTGAACCAGTATCCTTCAAAGATGTAACTTTACCCTTAAGAATATTTAGTTCACTGCGTAAGGTGGTATTTCAAACTTTAATTCAATAATTTGCAAAGATAGTTGCTTTAGGTCATTTTTCAATTCCTCAAATTGCAAAGTTAGAGTGGACAAAATATTTTTATTTGTAGATAAAACTTCACAACGAAGTTTATCAAGAGCAGCCATAATGTCACTTTTTGAAGGAGGTATGGACAAAGTAGACCTTGAGTTGACTTTATTTGAATTAGTAGTAGTATTATTAGGAGTAGTTGGTTTACCAATACTGACAAAAATTATGACTACTTAGCACACAGTGTATATAAGACCGAGAAGTGTCAGTCAATACACACGCGATGTATATATCGTGTGCGGCGCAGCGCGGACCTTATCGGCAAAAATAATTAAGATTAAAGGTATTGATTTAAAATGAAAAACCGTGTTTTAATAACTGCAATGTAAACTTTATTATAAGACAATTTTATAATTAATTAGAAAAATTAGTTTCATGACAGCGTGGTCTACACTCTACGTAACTGGTAATGTAAAAAAAAAAAACATTTAAACATAACCTAGAATTAAATAATAATAAAAAGGAATTGTGTCTAACTTCAACACTCTCCTTCAATTTCAGCATAAAATTAATAAAAAAACAACAATATAATATATACAACTAAAATATTAAATGTGTAATCCAGTTTTTAACAGGTTATTCTTAAATTTACTTGTGGGCAGGGACTTTGTCAGCATATCAGATTCTTGATCAGTTGTATGAATGTATTTTAACTGTACCGTTCCGTCTTGAACTTTTTTTCGAATGTAGTGGAGTTTTATATCAATATGTTTGGTACGTTTATGGTATCCAGGATTTGATGTTAACTTTATGCAGCTTTGATTATCTTCATAGAGTAGTGTAGGTTCACTAACATCTAAATTTAAAAATGATATAGACTTCTTATCCATAGTACTCCACATATCGCATCGGTTCTGATTACAACTGTTTGTTGTTTTCTAGAACACCATGATATTGTGCAACCATAAAGTTTAATCAGATATCCTGTTGTAGATCGGCGATCGTTGATGTCATTACCCCAATCAGCATCAATATATGCAGACAAAATTTGAGGCATATTCATGTTTTTCTTATAACAAAGATTGTGATCAAGATTACTTCCTTTATAGGACGTTTATAACGTCGAACACGTTTCAGATGAACCTAATGTTGTTCAGTCGGATGATATTGATATCTGCTAAAATAACTAACAGCATGATACAGGTCTGGTCTGGTCCAAGCATTGCATACATCGAACAGCCAATCAATTATTTATATAGTCTGTCACAAATTTAATCATTTTTATCACAAGTTAGATTTAATTTGTGTTCTATTGAAGTTAATATTGGATGGCAATATATACCATATTAATTTTTTTTTGATACATTTTTCAAGTACTGTATTTTATCAATTTTTAAAGTGTCATGATTTCTTTCTATGTGAATGCCAAGAAAGAAATTCAATTCACCGCCATTAGTCATTTTAAACTCTTTCATGAGATTATCTTTAATTTTATTTACTTAATGTACGTGTTTACTGATAATTAATATATTATCAACATATAGAATAAGATAACTCAAAACTTCATCAGTGTCCGACTGAGAATGTAAACAATAATCATTGTCGGATCTCTTGAAACTTAGTTTGGTAATATATGTATGAAATCTTTCATTCCAACACTTACTTACCTGTTTCAGTCCATATAGAGATTTATTTAGTTTGCATACCATTTTTGTGTCTTCATTATTTTTGAATCCATCTGGTCACACCATATAAATTTCTTCATTGAGGTACCCGTTCAAAAATGCAGTCTTCACATCCATTTGATGAGCGCATAATGAATTCTCATTGATAAGTGCATTGATATATTGCTCGAACAGTTGTAAGTTTTGCAACAGGAGCATACGTGTCACTAAAATCAACTCCATATTTTTGAAGAAAACCTCTTGCCACTAATCTAGTCTTATATTTCAGGATGTTTCCTTCGTTGTCCCTTTTAATTTTGAAAAACCATTTACTGTCTATAGGTTTTCGTCCGGCAGGTAATTGTACTACCCCCCCGACGGGACCCACCTTGACGTGGTGGGGGGGCTCACCGCCAATCACTTGGTTGGTGCTAAGAGGTCTCCACTCTCGCGCCGGTCCTGACCTTAATTGGTTGGTATCGGCAGGTCTTGTCCCCCTGCTAACAACAGCAAACGGACACGGAAGGAACCGTAAACCACCATCGGGGGATTGATCGACCCCCGGTGCCCTGGTAGATCTGGACCATGGACTGATAACCGGACAGACGGCGCGAGGCTGGTGTCGTCAGTGGAGGCCTAGCCAACCACCAAACAAAATGGACAGTTCACGCACTAAGAAAACGGTTACTGCTTCAGGGGTATCGGAGACCCCAGAGCCGGCGGTTGGGGGACGGTGCTCGCCCCAGGTGTCGTCATCACTCGTAAGCACCAAAAGTGTAGAAGTGCTGAGGCAGGCTTCTACCGCCAGCAACGGAGCTGGTAGAGTTACATGCCGGAGGGAGTGCGAAACAGGCTCTCTCCAGTGGCCGGAAAGCCACTGAAGATACTGTAGGATCAACTGGAGCTGGATCGATGAGCATCCCCGACGGTTGGAAAAACCTTAGGGGCTGTTTGAAGGCGCAGGACGGAGACCTTAAACTCCTGACAGCCAAAGCGAGGGACCTCGAGCTGTGGTCTGTTAAAGTGAGAAGCATCGAAGCCAAGGCGGCTATAGAAGGGGTGCTTCTTGCTGTAGCAGCAATAGGTTCAGGCCGTGAAGCGGTGGCAAAGGCTGCCAACGCCATGACAAAGGCGGTCAACGATGGCGGTCAGTCCCGGAGTGGTGGTGCGGCAGCAGGCATGACGGGCGTATGTGCCTCTACGCAGACCATTGCGATTGGGACCAACCCGGTCAAAAGGGTCTGTGCGGGGACGCAGACGACAGACCAGGCGCAGCAGAAGCCACAACAGCGACAGCGCCAGCGGCAACAGCAGCAGCAACAACCACAGCAGAAGCCGCAGCAGCAGCAGCGGCAGTAACAGCAGCAGCAACAGAAGCAGCAGCAACAACAGCAGCAGCAGCAGCAGCAACAGCAGCAGCAGCAGCAGCAGCAGCAGCAGCAACAGCAACCTCCAAATACCAGGAAGCGGAGGCGAAGAGGTCCTCAGGGATCCGAGCAGCCCACATGGAGCCAGGTGGTCCAAAGGGGAAAGAGGAAATCCCCGTCCCGGCCCAAAGCCCAGCCTTCTCCGGCAACGGAGAAGATCTCATTGCTTCGCCAGAGAGCCCCTAGGACCGCAGCCGTCACCATTGACCGCCCGGCCGAGGGGGGTTCGCTGGCGGCAGTCATGAAAAGGGTGTCTGGTTCCGTGAGCTTGGCAAGTCTCGGGGTCAAAGTGGTGACTACGAGGCGCACCAAAGCCGGCGGAATCCTCCTCGAAGTGGAAGGCGAGGAAAAAGCCAGAATCCTGGAGAGGAGGATCCGAGAGGTGGTAGGAGAGGCCGCCAGAGTAAGAAGGCCCGAGCGGAAGACTCCCGTCCTCCTTCTGGATGTCCCTGAATGGGTAGAAGTGGAGGACGTGGTCGGAGGGCTCGGCGCGGCCGGAGTAGTCGTCGCGGCTCCTGACGTTGACCGAATTTCCATCAGGAAAAACGGTGGCAGCCGCGGCGACCGCGTCGCGAGGGTAGATTTACCTTTCCGCGACGCCATCGCTCTGGCCGAGGCAAAGGTGGTGGTGGTCGGCTGGACCCGTTGCAGGGTAAAGCTTCTTGAAAAGAAGCAAACCACCTGCTTCCGGTGCCAGCAAAAGGGCCACCTCGCCGCCGAGTGCCGCAACGCGGCAAAGCCTCGGGCCTGCTACAGGTGTGGAGCCACCAGCCACCTCTCGCGGGGCTGCTCGGAAGGCAGAAGAGGAAGCGGCGGTCCATCTTCGGTCGTTGGAGGAAGTATCAGCGGTGGTACAACAGTAGCGGTGGAGGAGGGGCCTGCCGAGATGCAGCCAGTGGCGGAGGAGTCGTCGCAGCAGTTGGCCGGGCGGCCGGCGAGCCGTTCCGCCTCCGCGTCGTCGTCGGAACCGCAGCCATGATGGAGCTAAGGTACGTGCAGACGAACCTGAACCACTGCCGGGCAGCCCAGGACCTGCTCGGGGAGTTCGTGAGGGCGGAAGACATCGCGGTGGCGCTGGTCAGTGAGCCGCAAGGTGGCGGTCGAACTGGCTGGCACTTCGACTCCACGGGTCGAGCCGCCTTAGCTGTCTTCCGCCCCGGACTCACACTCAGCGACATAGAGACGGGCGACGGGTTCGTAGCGGCTACCGTGGGGGGCGCGGTTCGCGCCTTCAGCTGCTATGCTTCCCCCGCCATGTCCGTCGCTGAGTTCGGGCAGTTCCTGGGTCGTCTCGAGGCTTCTGTGAGGAGGGATCGCGGTGTTGGAATCGACCTCATTGTTGGGGGAGATTTTAACGCCCGGTCGGCGTCCTGGGGGGACCGCCTCACGGAAGTCCGCGGTGACGATCTCGCCGCGTTCGCCGATTCCTTGGGGCTGGTCATCATCAACTCGGGTCGGGGACCGACGTTCTTCGGGAGGGGGAGGGGTTCGTGCGTCGACGTGACCTTTGCCTCCGAATCCGCCGCGAGGAAGATTCGGGGGTGGACCGTGCGTACGGACGTGGAGAACATGAGTGACCACCATCACTTGTGTTTTTCATATCGCACCGGACGCACGCTCCCGGACACCTCCGGTGATCCCCCGGCGGCGGCAGCGGCTGGTCGGCGGCATCCGGGTTGGCGTACTTCCCGGATGGACGCGGACCTGCTCGCCGCGGCCGTTCTCACCGTAGAGTGGACGGGAGCGACTCTGCCCTCGGTAGCTCCAGCCGGTTCCGGAGGCGCCGAAGCCATGGCCGAGAGGCTGGTCGGCTGCGTGACCGCGGCTTGTGACATGGCTCTCCCCCGGAGGAACCCACATCCTCGGGGAAGACCACCGGTTTACTGGTGGAACGGCAATGTCGCGGCCGCGCGCGCCGAATGCGTGCGAAGGAAACGGCTGTGGATCAGGCGTCGCGGACGCGCCCACGGCGGTGACGTGTCCGCGGCGGACGTCGAGCGAGACTACCGGGAGGCTCGAAAGGAGCTGAAGCACCGCATTCGCGAGGCGAAGGCGAAGTGCTGGGCAGAGTTGGTGAAGACCGTCGACGACGACCCCTGGGGAAACCCTATAAGGTCGTCTTGAAGAAGCTCCGTGGGCCCCCGGCGACGGCGTCGATGGAACCGCAGACGGTCTGCGACATCGCCGCCGTCCTCTTCCCCGAGGGGATAGAGACGGGGAGCCTGCCGATCTCGTGGGAGTGCGGCCCGAGGACGTTGCGGAGTTCTCTCTGGAGGAGGTTACCGCGGCGGTCGGTCGCTTCAGGAGCCGCTGCAGGGCGCCCGGTCCAGATGGCATTCCAAGCCGGGTCTGGGGCGTCGTGCACGCGGTGAGTCCTGGGTGGCTGGTCGACGTGTTCAACCTCTGCCTGAGGGAAGGCATCTTCCCCGGCCGGTGGAAGCGCGCTCGGCTCGCGCTTCTCGCCAAACCGGGAAAGCCGGAGGGGATGCCGTCTTCGTACCGTCCGCTGTGCCTCCTGGACGACGTCGGCAAGATCTTCGAGTTCCTGTTGGCGGTCCGGATGAACAGCCACATGTCCGCCTCGGGCGTCGAGTTGTCCGAAAGGCAGTTCGGCTTCCGGAGCGGACGGTGCACGGACGACGCGTTGCGGTTGCTTCGCGGGCGGCTCGCGACCGCCGTGAACGCACGCCGTTACGCCGTTGCCGTGAGTCTGGACATCCGGAACGCGTTCAACACCGTCGGGTGGGGAGTGGTGCGCGCGGCGTTGGTGCGGATGGGTTTCCCGCCATACGTACGACGGGTTCTCGATTCGTACCTCAGCGACCGAGTCCTGCATGTGTGCGACGACAGCGGGGGCGTTCCAGTGACCGTGGGAGTCACGTGCGGAGTCCCTCAGGGCTCCGTGCTCGGACCGCTCCTGTGGAACGTCGCGTTCGATACCGTGTTCCGCTTGCCGCTGCCCGCTGGTGTAACCATCATCGGGTACGCGGACGACACGCTCATTGTGTCGGAGGGGAACACGTTATCGGCGCTGCAGGACCGCGCGAACGCCGCCCTGGCTACGGTCGCCGGCCACATCGGGGACTTGGGGCTGCAGCTCGCCGTCGACAAGACGGAGGCTGTGGTCTTCAAGGCTCAGTATGGGTCGCCCGACCTGAGGCTGCGGATCGGGGATCAGGCCGTCCAGTTGTGCGAGACCCTCAACTATTTGGGGATCTTGCAAGAGGACGTGGTACAACGCGCACTTTCGCGCCGCGGCCGACAAGGCCAGGCGAGTCATGGCGGCGCTGCGCGGACTGATGCCTAACATCGGCGGTCCTCGCGAGAGCAGGAGGCGCCTGCTGGTGAGCGTCGTGCATTCAGTGATGTTGTACGGCGCTCCTACGTGGGAGCCTGACCTGGCTGTCAGCAGGACCGGCCCGAAGGTGTTGGCATCGGTTCAGCGCATCGCCGCCATTGGCAGCGTGAGTGCGTACCGGACCGTGTTCTACGACGCCGTGACGGTCGTCGCGCGCACCATCCCCATCGTCCTGATGGCCAAGGAACGACTCGTGTCGTTCGGGGCCAGAAGGGCGACGCGGCCGACGGGAACGGACGACGGGGGGCCCCTCCCGCCGGGCGATCCAGCGGAGGCAGCGCCGGCACACGACCCTCAGGCTCTGAGGGCTCGGGTGTTGGCAAAGTGGGCTCGGGAGATGGTGCGCGAGTGGACCCGCACCTTGATCCCCCCGGACCTGCTCTGCCGGTGGGTGTCCAGGACGCACGGGGAGATGTCCTTTTACCTCACCCAGCTGATGACGTGGCATGGTTGTTTCAACCGGTTTCTCCGGAGGATCAACCGTGCACCGTCTGCCGGGTGTTCCCACTGCGGACCACCCGACGGCTACGGTGAGGAAGTCGACGACGCTCACCACACCCTCGTTCGCTGCGAAGCGTTCAGGGGTGAACGTGAGCGTCTCGTCGACGTGATCGGACCCTTCGACCCTGGCGGGCTGGTCCCCAAGATGTTGGAGAACCCGGCCAACTGGGGGGCGGTTGCCGACTACGCGAGGGCAGTGATGACCGCCAAGGAGGAGGCCGAACGCGGGAGGCAGTTTCGGCAGGGGGTGGCTCCGTCTAGGCGGCGGAGATGACGGCGACGCGTTCGGCGGGGCGACCTCGGCGGCTAGCTGGGTCGTCGGCTGGGGCGGCCTTCTCTTAGCCTCGGGCTGAGGGCAGGCCTCTCAATAGGTTTAGGGTACCACTGTAAGGGGTTGTGGAAGGGGGATTGTCCCTTCCTCACCCCATATAACGAATACCGTTTATTTTGTTTTTATAATTTATTTATATTGTTTTATATATATTGTTGTTGTTTTTTACCCAATAAACGATGGCGACTCACCACCCGAAGTATTGCCTCACGGCGTTTCCGGGTGGTGAGTGTATTGCCGGTTCAAAAAAAAAAAAAACAAAAAAAAAGGTAATTGTACTAATTCCCATGTGTTATTTTTATTTAGCGACTGAAGTTCTTCATTAATTGCATTTAACCATAGTTTTTCGTCATGTCGACCTATAATTGAATTATAGTCATACGGTAAATCATCAATCAAGGCATCTGCATTCAGTGCCAATGCACTAAAATCATAGTCTTCATGACATATTGGTGTTTTTCTGAATCTTGAAGTTTTGGGTGGTTGTTCTTCATTCATAGCTGTTCTCTCTATATCTCGAGTTTCATAATTTGGTTCTGGACATTTAATTTCATCAATAATGTGTGTATCTTTAATACTTGTTTGTTTTGGAAATTTATTTTCATTAAATATTACATCTCTTGATACAACTATTTTATTTTTATCTTCACTCCAAAGTCCATAACCATTTATGTTGTAACCAACCATAATACATTTCTTTGTTTTTGAATTTAACTTTGTTTTCTTTTACCCAGGAATGTGAACAAAAACTTCACATTCAAAAACTTTTATATAGAAAGATTTACCCTTTTATTTGTTCACAACTCAGCTGGAGTTTTGTTACATTGTAATGAACGACAAGGATCTGTGTTTGTTACATAAGTAGATGATACAATTGCTTCTCCCCATAATTTTTTATTAACACCAGAATTTAGTATTATACAGCGGGATTTTTCTAACAGGGTTCTGTTCATACGTTCAGCTACTCCATTTAATTGTGGTATTTACACCGTTGTGTATTGACTTTGTATACTCTTAGTAACACAAAATTCTTTAAAATCCTAAGAAATATATTCTCCTCCATTATCACATCTTATATGAGATATTTTACAGTTATGTTTTAATGTTACATAAGCCTCATACTGTATGACATATTCTAATACTTCACTTCTTTTTGATAAAAGATAAACGATTGTAAAGTGGGCGAAGTCATCAATTAACATTAAAATGTACCTTTTGTTATCCCATGTCGCAGGAGATATTGGACCACAAACATCCGTATATATAAGTTCCAAAGGGCGACTTGATCTTTGAAGCAATCTCTCCTTAAATGGACGTCTTTTTTGTTTACCTCCTAACATGATTCACATACAACATCAAGTGTCCTTAGTAGAAATGTCAATTCCGTCAACCATTTTCTCTTTGATTAATCTAGACAAGTTTGATTTACATAAATGACCAAGCCTTTGATGTCATAAGTTTGCATTTCCCCCAATAACTAAATTAGCATTAGCTGAATCATGCATATTATACATATTAAAAATAATTTGATACATTTTGTCATTCCTTTCACCCATAGCAACTAAATTATCTTCCTGTTGTATTAAAACCTTAGCATTGTAGAATATTATTCTCATTCCTTTCTCTTCAATTTTTCTAACAGAAAATAAATTATGCAACAAATCCGATACAAAAAGTACATCTCTAAAAGTAATGTTTTTAAAAATATTTTCAACATTAGAGAATACATGGATTGTACCTTAGTATTTGGCGTAGAGCATTTCCTTTTGTTTGGCCACAACGATTTTTATAGGTTGTTCCAATTCTTGAATTTCTGTAAAAAATTCTTTACTATTCACCATGTGGTCTAATGCTCCGTAGTCCAAGTACCAACATATTATATTTGAACTTGATAAATTCCCATTCACGGTGGCTGCAACTTGAGTATGAAAAGCGATGTGTTCTTTTGCACTACTAACTTCCTCAGTATGATTTGCTTTACTTGTTTTCTGTTGAATTTTAGACTTTTGTATCTTTACACGACAATCAGAGCGTTTATAACCTTTTCGCCAACAGTTGTAAAATTTGAATTGAAAATTGAGGTTTTTAATTGGATATTTATTTGTATTTCCAGAAAAAGTTGCTCCAGACACTTCCTTAACTCTTTTGCTATTATCTGTTTTCTGTAGTTCAATATCCAATATTTACTCTTAACAAAATTAAATGTTTGTTTATCATCACTCATAGGTTCCAATGCAATAACTATGCTATCATACGATTGATGTAAAGTTAACAACAAAATATTAATAACAAATGATTTGTCCATTTGCTGTCCAGATCTCTGAAGCTCACGTACACGATTTTCAAATAATAGAAAATGTGCCTCCAATGAATCTTTTTCATCATATTTCATTGTCAGCAATTTTCTGATCAAATGAAGACGACCAGCAACACCTTTCTGTTCAAAAGTTTCTTTTAGAGTGTCCCAGATTTCCTTTGCCGACTTTTTGTCTTTCACGTATCCCAAATGACTATCAGCAATTCTCTGAATAATTAAAGACTTACATTTTAGTTGTCTCTTTTTGTCTTACGCAGTTCTTGATTCTTCCGTGTCGAAATTCAAAAGTTCTTGTTCTTCGAGTAATACTTCCATCCGAAACTTTCAATTGGAAAAATTCTTTTCATTGAATAGCGGTACTTTGAATTTGTCATCTTTCATTTTATAAAAAAACGAAACTTTAGCAACAACCGAAAACACGTTTTTTTTATATATATATATATATTATTACATAGCCAGGATAGAGTGACTGGGCTCATAACCTATTGATTTAAAAAGAAAAACCGTGTTTTAATAACTGCAACGTAAACTTTATTATAAGACACTTCTATAATTAATTAATTAATAAGAAAAATTAGTTTCATGACAGCATGGTCTATACTTTACGTAACTGGGTAACGCAAAAAAAAATAATTATTTAAACATCATAATACAAAAGTTATAAAATAACATAAGCTAGAATTAGATAATAACAAAAAGGAATTATGTCTAACTTCAACAATAGGACGACGAGATAGCACAGTCGATAACTGTTGTGCCGATAAAATTTAAATAAACTTACGTACTAAAACTAGACGGCAAGAAGTGCACGGCAGCCGCTTGTTCATTAAAAATCGAAAAAACTACTATGACGGTAGTATTTTTGGGCAGACTGACTCAAAAACGCATTGGTATACGCACGCACTTATTATCTATATAACTGTTAAAACATAAAGCGGAAAAAACGATCTTCTATTGACACAGTAATAAAACAAAGAACGAGAGCGGTATGATACTATTACACGTTATCTTGACTTATTTTGGCTATTGCAGTGCACCTTGCGATATACTGGGTGATGGGGACGCCACTTTTTTAATGTTATTATAATTATCCCTGCTGGTACTACTGTTCCAGTATTGAAATCAATAATTAGAAAAACAACAAGTACTTCTTTTACTATACTCCGGCCCACGAGAGAACGACCGTAAAAACTCGTCCGACGCTGCGCATCGATTCCCCTTCCATATACCGATCGGAAGCCGGTCGGCAACGATCGCCGACAGGCATCGTTGACATTCGTTTATACGTAGCGATAGCAGTAGCAACGATTTTTCAATTTTTGTTTTTGAACCGCCGTTTATGTTTTACCGATTTTTTTTTTGCGATTACATTTATTTTGTATTTAAAATGGACAATCTCATTCAAGTGACACCCACAAAAAGGAATCGGAGAGGAAAGGTAAGCATTTTCATATATCTTTATATTATGCAATAGCTATTTACTATGCTTTAAAAAACAAGTTTAAAAAAAAAAAACTATTAAGACGTTTTTACCGTTAAAAACAGCTTTTTTTATGTTTTTTAAAGATAGTTTTTTTTATGTGTATAAACGTGTTTTGTTTTGTTAAAATATGTTTTTTGTTTTGTTAAAGCCATGTTTTTTGGTAAGGTTAGGTTAAAAAACGTTACGACTTTACATATTTTATTTTAAAAAACGTTACGACTTAATATATTTTATTTTAAAAAACGTTACGACTTAATATATTTTATTTTAAAAATCATTAAAGGTTTCAGGAGTAAAAATATTGTTTAAAATGCACGTTTATTATTTATGTTTTAAACGTTTAAAAAAAATCATTTTTTTCCGTCGTAAAAATATCTAGTTTAACTTCAGAGTAAAATAGTAAATGCGTTTATAATAATAATTTAATATAATTATAAAAGTAAAAAATCGAATAAAAATTACATTTCACAATATTTTTTACTTAGGTTGTTCATTCTGGCCAGAAACAAATCGTCATAAATATATACAAAGATCTATTGAAAACAGAACCTGATATAAAATATGATAATTTATTGAACAAAATATCTACAAAAAGTGGTATTGGAATCGGAACAATTAAAAGGACTATCAGAGAATATAAGTATACTGGCACACTATCCTCACCAGTTAATAAAAAGAACAGACCAACTGTAGTTGATAAAGTGGACGATTTCGACAAAAATGCAATTCGTCAAAAATCCACGCATTTTGGTTCAGACGAGAAATTCCGACTTTACCGAAAATGTTACAAGTGATAAACGATGACCCTGATCTTCCTAGTTTTTCACGTACTTCACTTCAAAGGTTGTTGAAGGACTTGCAATTCGAATACACCAAAAGAAATAGAAACAGTGCTCTTACTGAAAGAGAGGATCTTATTTTATGGAGACGGAAATATATTGCTGACATACGACGTTATCGCAAAGAAGGAAAAACAATTTATTTTTTGGACGAGACGTGGATCAACGCCGGGGATTGTTCATCAAGAGTGTGGTTCGACAAAACTGTGAAATCACACAGAGATGCGTTTAACAGAGGCTTAACTACCGGGTCAAAGAATCCTACTGGAAGAGGCAAGCGGCTCATTGTTGTTCACATTGGGTCGACCGAGGGTTTCGTCGCAGGTTGTCTTTTGTGTTTTGAATCCAAAAAAAACACATCAGACTACCACGACGAAATAAACGGCGATACATTTTTCGAATGGTTCTGTAGCGTTTTACCTTTATTAAAAGACGACTCGGTTATAGTGATGGATAACGCACCGTACCATTCGGTGAAAAAAGATCACCTACCGACCCCCTCATGGACGAAGGTAGCAATAATTGAATGGCTCTAGTCAAAAGGCGTCAATATCACCGAACCTTTGGTGAAGTTTGAACTACTTCAAAAAGTGCGACAGATCAAACATCAATACGACTTGTTTATTGTTGACGAAGAGGCGAAAAAACACAATCAAATTGTATTGCGTTTACCACCGTACCATTGCGAACTTAATCCAATTGAGTTGGCATGGTCGGTGGTAAAAGGACATGTCAAAAAAAATAATACGACATATAAATTGAACGACGTTCGTCAATTATTTAACGACGGTATAAAAAAGGTGACACCTGAAATGTGGTCCAATTTTGTGTCACATACGATTAAAGAAGAGGACAAATTTTGGCAGTTGGACTTCATTTCTGATGAGATGTTGGAAGAAACACAGGCATCGACATCGCACGTGTTAACTATAACCGGAGAGACGACTTCTGATTCAGAAAACAGTGATTGAAATTTTTTTATATTTGTACATAATCATGTTTGTTAATTTATTATTGTATTTTTAAGTTGTTAATTATACAGTGTGTAAACGGTAATCGAGAACACTCAATATCTTTGCGTAGAGACCTGCTATTTGAATTCTGTTTTTTTGGCAGTTGTTATGACATAAAAATACACATTTTTATGGTCTTTGAATTTTTTTTTACTTAACTAGTCACGCGCATGCGCATGTCAACTTTTTTTTTTTAAATGGCAACCCCCTGCCTTAACCACAAATTAATTTTTGCCTATTTTTTTAATGAATTTTGGTAGTTGAGTCAACTTTCTAAGTCCAAAATTGACCAAGTTACAGCAATTCAAAAAAAAAAAAAAAAAAATAGAAAAAAAATGCGCTCGATTTTCAGCTTTTTGATTGTAACTCTGAAAATAATTATTATAGGATTGTTAAAGATTGACATTTTTATAACTATTTATTACGGTGATATTCATACGTTATTTTAACTTCAATTACTGAATAATTTTCAATTAGAACGTTAAATTATAAATGTATTTATAAATTGTTCAAATTAATTAGGTAATTACCTCTGCTAATCTAATACTTATCGTATTTTTCGGTCATTAATAAGATTAAACATTAGGTTTACCTTATAGTAAACTTTTATCTGTATGACAATTTGATATAAAATTAAATACGATGAGATAAATGAAATAACTGAACATTTCGATATTTTTCATCGTTCAAACCGTGCGTTACTCCGTGACAAATATGCCTCATTCAGATAAAGTTGATATGTTGTTTATTTATTGGGAGTGTCAAAAAAATTCACGTCTTGCGGCACAAACATATGCACAACGTTACCCAGGTATAATTGTCTTTATTTTTCTTTAGATAATCTTCTAAGTTAGTTTCGTTATTTTTATTTACTTCAGATAGAGAACATCCTGTCCATAGTTTTTTTTATAACTTAGAAAGGAATCTAAGAACCTATGGATCATTTTCTAAAAGGGTAAATAATTTACAACAAAGACGAGGTGATGCTTTAGGTGAAGAGGTCGAGGAAAACCTATTAGCCTATGTTCGAGCAAATCCCAGAAGTTCAACACGGCACGTTGGTAGAGAGCTTGGAATATCTGATACCATAGTTTGTAAGATATTAAAAAAATATAAAATGCATCCATATCGACCAGATTTAGTTCAGCATTTGCGTCAGGGTGATGCACCTCGTAGACTAGCTTTTGTTGCGTGGTTGATGACCAGTTTAGACGAAAATCCATTTATTTTAAACTCAATATTATGGACAGATGAATCCAAATTTACTAATAATGGTGTAATTAATAAGCAGAATAACCGTTACTGGGACGATCAAAATCCACATTGGACATTTGAAACCAACAATCAAACTGTTTGGGGAACAAACGTTTGGTGTGGTTTAATTGGTGGTAAATTGCTTGGTCCATTTTTTTACGATGGAACACTAAATGGTAGACGATATTATAATTTTTTACTAAATGAATTACCAATGATGCTTGATGATATTCCTTTAGCTCTAAGAGGTAATATTATTTTTCAACACGACGGTGCTTCAGCTCACAATGCTCACATAGTTCGCGACTATTTAAATGCACAATTTCAAAATCGATGGCTAGGAACTTACGGACCCATTGAGTGGCCACCACGATCATCTGACCTTACGCCACTAGATTTTTTTTTATGGGGACACTTGAAAACAATAGTGTATGCTGATCCTCCTATAAATCTTCAAAATTTAAAAGATAAGATAACAGAAACATGCAATCGACTGACTGATGAACAAATTACTGCTGCAACAAATAAAGAATTTATGCGGCGCGCTGAAGCATGTTTTGTTCACGGCGGAGAACAGTTTGAACAATTTATTCGTTAGATTTATTTTTTATTTTTAGATTTTTATTAATTAAATAAATTGGTAACTTAAATAAGAATTGAATTTTTTATTAATTATTAATACGTTCTAATAGATCCATTAAATGTAAAGAAATAAACAACATACTAATTTACGTTTTTTCTGCTATAATAAGTTATGATTTATTACACAAATTAAAGAGAAAATTATTGAGTAATTGAAGTTAAAATAACGTATGAATATCACCGTAATAAATAATTATAAAAATGTCAATCTTGTCAAACTTGGTCAATTTTGGACTTAGAAAGTTGACTCAACTACCAAAATTCATTAAAAAAATAGGCAAAAATTAATTTGTGGTCAAGGCAGGGGGTTGCCATTTAAAAAAAAAAAGTTGACATGCGCATGCGCGTGACTAGTTAAGTAAAAAAAAATTCAAAGACCATAAAAATGTGTATTTTTATGTCATAACAACTGCCAAAAAAACAGAATTCAAATAGCAGGTCTCTACGCAAAGATATTGAGTGTTCTCGATTACCGTTTACACACTGTAATTGTATATAGAATTTTGACTACTATTATAATATAGGCAAAAATAAAAACTATTAAATATAACATGTATACAAAGTAGAGAAATAAAATAAGTTTTTTTTAAATATATTTTTCATTTGGTTTAGTTATAAACAGGCATGTGCCTAATCAATAAATGTTAAAATATTAAAAACAATGATAATCAATAAATTATGGTATTTAGTAAAAAAAGTAGATAACCATATCACATAAAAAAAAATGCTGGTATTTTTTTTATTATTTACGTAGATTTTAAATGTGTTATAATATCGGTGGAAAAAATGTATCAATGCTCTCCCAGTTTATTATTTTAGGTTCTTCATTTAATCAATAATATCTATGATTATTTATTATGTTTATAACAAAAAATACCACTTGTATTATAATACACAATGGAACTAGCGCTGCGACGCAATGCATTTGCTATGTGTTTTTATGAACCGCTGTATACACGCCGCCGAGTAGTGGGAATAGAACTATGGTGGGAGAAAATCAGGTTGACAGCGCTCGCAACGTTCAGTATCGATGCGCGGATTACGGTCGTTCTCTCGTGGGCCGGAGTATACTAATACTACTACTACTACTATTACTACTACCACAACCACAACAACAACTACTCCTTTGCCACCGAAGCCACTAACATCACAAAAGGAAAGTCATGGATTATGGTACTACATGTTACTAGTGTAACCATTACACAATCTACAGGGTTACCGAGGCTTAGCACTGAGTTTACCAAGACTCAAAACAACTGAAAGGGGAATTTTCAGTGACTCGCGTCTTGCGACGCATAACAAATCGTGCCTTTTTGGGGGGACAGAGGGGAAAATATAGTTACGATATAATAAAACGACGAAGCAGCAAATAGTGTTGTGGAGTTGATAGACTGGCATCTTTGGGCACCAGCGGTCCGTGGTGTTGGTTTAAGGCCGGTTTACACTTATCAAAGTAGCCCCGTCCGTGAACCACAAATTAGTGGCACGGATTCTTTTTTGATAATATAAACACACCACACGTACGTGTGACAAGCTCGTACAAGTCGTGTTGTCCGATCCGTGCCGGCACGGACATGTATCAAAATTCTCATACGTAGGGAGAACATTTTATTTTTATATTTTTAATATGTCTAGTTTTCATTCAGTGAAATGTTCATTCATGTTTGGTTCTTTACAATATTAAATTTATTATAATAAATATAATTTATATTAAATTTATTTAATACAATAATATTTTTTGTATACATTTTTTTCAATTTAATTTTTTACTTGTACATAAAATTATAATGGCAGAAAAAAAATGGTCTGAGGACAAAACAATGAAATTTATTCATTTGTACGAAAGCCATGAAGTTCTTTGGAATACAAGTATATCTGAATATAAAAACAAACATGCTAGACAAATAGCGCTTGAAAAAATATGCAATGAAATGGCCATAGAGAATTTTGGTGTAAACGAAGCAAAGGCAAAAATTAATAATATACGTTCTGCTTATTGCCAAGAGGTGAAAAAGTGTCTGCATCAAAACATTCAGGTATCTAATCTATATTAGATAAGTAATAATTTTCATTTTATACATCATACTTTTCATTATTTTTAGGAACTGGAACCGATTCTATTTATAAACCTTCAGTACCTTGGTTTAATTTAATGGATTTTTTTCTTAAATCACATGTAATCCAACGGCCATCATAAACAAATTTGGTAAATTTAATTTATAGAATTATTGTTATAATAGTAGTTAAAAATATTAAAAATACATAGTCACATTTTTTTTAATAAGCATAGAAATAATAAACATAGTTTATATAATAGCAGATAGAAAATGTAATATAAATAATTATTCGACAAATAATTATGAAATTAACATTAACTATGTTTATTAATACATTTCGATTTTCTAAATTCGCAATGAATATTACACATCGAAAATATTTTCTTACCATGGTACTGCACCTTCTTCGTTGAAATATTTATATAAAAGCTCTCGTTTTTCAATCGCACTTCTCGGATAATTTTGCCCAAATCTTAATGGTGGAGCTTCAACTAAACTTGTAGGTTGTATTTGAGAATGCCAAGAACCCATTCGAACTGTTGTACTTCCCGCCAATTCTTCATCATATGATCCCGGAGGCATATATGATGACCCCGATGTGATACGCAACCAATTATGTAGAGCACATGTTGCTTTAACAATTTCTTCGACTTTACTTGGTTGAAGTTGTATTGGTTTCAAATAAATTTGAAATCTATGTGCCAATATCCTAAAAGCATTTTCGACTATACGACGCGCTCTTGATAGTCTATAGTTAAATATGTAATGTTCTTTTGACAATTTTCTCCTGGAATATGGTTTCATCATATATTTCGTTAACGGGAAGGCATCATCGGCAACAAAATAACCATTTTCTAGTAAATTTAAAAAATCATTTTCAATAGCTAACTTTAATGAAGAGTTTCGAAATATTCCTCCATCGGAACATCTTCCATTTGCACCAACATCTAAGTAGCGAAAGCAATAATCATGATCAACAACAGCTAATAATACTATGCTAAATGATCCTTTATAATTAAAAAATTCAGATCCACTATTAGCTGGTGCTTTTATTACTATATGCTTTCCGTCTATTGCTCCATAACAATCAGGACAGTTCCATCTTAAACCAAAATTTTTTCCTATTTCATTCCATTCTTCAACACTTGATGGACACTGAAATATCAAACATTTATTGTAAAATTACTTAATAAAATAATTTATCAATATTATTATATTTTATGTTTGTAGATATCTAATGTAATTTTTTGCACTCAAAGTAGTAGCATTGAGAATGAAAATGAAAAATGTGATAACGAAAATTCAGAGACTACAGAAAAAACATCACCACAAAACCAAGTTAATTTCGAAAACTGTACTGAAACCATTCAAACTATTAATCCATCTTTAACCAAACCAATGTCAACTACTAACTCAATCCCGATAAATTTAAATAAAAAAAGAAAATTAACTCCACAAAATTTTTTTAACATTGATACCACAGTAGATAGATTGGAAAAAATTGCAGCAATTGCATCTGCGCCAAAAGTTGAAAATCCGTTTGAAATTTTTGGTAAAAGTGTTGCTGTTCAACTTAATCAACTTCCTAAAAGGCAAGCACTTGCATCGCAATTGAAAATACAAACTATCTTAACAGAGGAATTGTTGAAGTACGAAGAAAGCCGTGAATCAAATAATAAACAAACTCAAATTCATCATGATACATACACTATTCAATCTCGTCAATCAAACTACGAAGAAGGCCAATACCATTTACTATCTAATTCATCCTCATCCATTGATTTAAATATTCCATCAGTAAGTTCAAATTATACGTATAATGAATCTTTTGAGTATAATATTGAAGACACAGAAGAACCCGCACCGCAAACATTTGAACAGTTATTTAGTTCCATAAGTCAATAAAAGTTATGTCAGCGTATTTATCATTTTGTTTTTATATATTTAATTGTTTTTTATGTATATTATATATTTCATAAGTACTGATATAATTATTTAAAGTGAAAATAAATTTATTATAATAAAATTACCTTTATGAAATTTTCCAAAACATTATAGATTTCTGTACAAAAATCAGGTACAAACAAACTTATGGTACATTTGGGCACTCGAAAAAGTACTGTAGTGACGAATACGACTCTCCAGTAGCGAGAAATCTTAATGTGATTTCCAGCTTTGTCTTAGCTGGTATTGCTTCTCGAAAAAATGTGTCCTGTTTTTGAATACGGGTTTCCAATTTTTTTAGTAAAATATTAAAATGACCATTACTCATCCTCATATAGTTCATGAAACCTGGTCTGTCTTCCACTCGGAGCTCCATTAATAACGTATTTGATCCACCTAAAATATTCGCCTGGCAACCCAATCTCGCAACCATATTTTTCTTTTCTTTTTACGATTAGAAATAATTTGGTTTGCACACTCTTGAGCCAAAACTCCGCAGACTGATAACACTACGTCTGCCAGTTCTGGTTCCATTTTGGCTACTGATAAATTTACTTGGACACCACTGTCTAGTGTAAACACTGTCATCAGTACTCGAATCAAAGTTACACTGATCCGTGGTTCACGGACGTGGCTACTTTGATAAGTGTAAACGAGGTCTTATTTATGTTCGGAATATTGAAGAATGAAGATATTTGATGACTTTTTGATCACGTGGTTTTTTGTGGATAGTGGTCAGCAACCAGAGTGGACCTTGTCCATGTGTTATACACTTGAAAAAATCGTCTTGTCGGTATGCAAGTAGATCGAAGAAGAAAAAGAATAGCATCAACGGAATACAGTTGACGGTGAAAAAAAATGCCAGAGTCCGGAAATCGTCATGGCAGCTGATTTGCGGGATTGTACATAATTGTTTGGGGGTCAGAAAGCACTGTGTGTGGTACCAGTTTCGACAACGACGACGGTGACGGCAATACCCGCCAGCGGCTGCGGGTCGTGTGCGTAAACACTGCTGAGTGCGGGATCGGGGGGGAATGGTGTTATATAATATTGTTGTTGTCATTGATAATACTATTTGCGCGGTAACTGTTAATAATAATAATAATTTATACACGATTCATAAGAGCCCCAAAATTTCGTGACGTTACAATTTGTATTGCTAACCAACGAAACCAATGGAACAGACATTGAAAATGGTGAAGAAACTCCCTGCAAACAACATAAGCGTCTTTTAATTGAAGCTATATCAATTGGTTTTGTTGATGAGATAATATTATCCTTAGGCGAAACTCAAGATGATGCTCGCACATTCTTAGAAAACGACAATGAACGCCAAAACGAAGCTTTAGATTCACATGAGAATCCATTTCAAATATGGGCAGATGCTATTTTTATAGAAAGTAAGAAATTAATAAAAGATGGAACAGGTATAAATCTAATATATTGCCTTGAATTGGTTTCAGTTCTTATAAAAACAATGAAATATATACCTTTGTGGTCAGGTGTAATGATACCAATTTTAATTACGGAGAAGACATTTCAAGTTATGCTGCTGTAGAATCAAGTTTTAAGAAACTTAAAAATATTACTATGAAACACGTAACTTTACCTACAAATATCGAGATATTTTTGGAAAACCACATTCAAGTACTCAAAAGATCCTCACTGATACGTTCTGCCAAAAATGAAATTCATCATTCACCGCTTGTACATAATATCAACTCTACGCCTCAAATAACGACGTGCGAAATTTTAGAAGGTGATACTGATACAATTGACAATGAAGACGAGTTTTGTAGAAATCATGGTGACGTTATTCATACAATTGATGATACTTAAAATATTATGGTTGATGACGTCGTAATAGGAAAATTGAATGACGAAATATCAGAAGAAAGAAGTATCGAGTATAAAACTTATCCGTCAAGTAATATAGGTATATATAATATTTTTTTTAAATTTTAAATAATTCGTATATTTTATTAATTTTAAAATTTTAATTTAGTTTGAGATTTATTAATCTGATACAAATTTAAAAACAATAAATCATTATAATAACAATAATAATATTATAAAAATAATAAAACTCGTCCCATATAAAAAATTATTTTTAAATTTAATATTTATTGATTTTTTTACCTACTATTTCGTTCAAAATAAGGATAGAAATAATTTATTCAACTCTAATTATTGTATAGGTATAGTTGATGGTAATAAAAAAATAGTGTAGACGTTTAGTATAATTAGAAAAATAAATATATTTTGTTCTATAATAAAACAAATTTTACTATCAAGTCTTACTTTATCGAGTTAACAACATATTTATTTATATTAACATTATAAATAAGCTTATAAATATATATCTCGTAGTTTTTTTCCAAAAAGACTAGGTACTTTGCAATGGGGTAGCTTGTTTGCGAACTACTTATTATTTTTCCAAACAGCCTGCTGTTATTCATGCTCATTACATACAGACTAACAGCAGTTAGGCCCTTTAAGAACTACAATCATCTTATGGTAAAAACTATTTTATTATTTTATTTTAAGGGTTATTGATAATAACACAGTACAATGTATGTAACATAAATGTAATATGTAACATTATTATTTATTACTTATTAATTTTGTACAGTTGTTGACTATTGAATTACTAGTTTAATTATATAATACTAAAAAAAATTATATGTAAAATATTAAATTAAGTTGAAATATTACATTATAATTTTTAATATTTTACATAATTTTTTTTTGAAAAAACTAATTTTCATATGGCCTACGACATATATATTATTTATCTACTTCACTTTTAACTTACAAGTAAAAAAAAAAAAATATATATGAAACATTTCCCACATTACTTTAAAAATTTTTGTAATCATATTATAAAAATAAATATGTATTATAATATTATTAATTTACTATTTCATTTTTAAAAATTATTTATTTTTGTATTAGAACAAAAAAGTTAAATTGAAGAGAGCTTGGCTCTTGAAAAATTGGAATCGTAAAAAACATAGAAAATCAAAATCATACCTAATTCCCAACTCATTTGCGATATCTTGATATAAGTAATTCACGGAGTATGAAGTCATTACCAATTTTAAAGAATGGGTCTTGATTTGAGGAATTAAAAAGTAGCAAAACAAAAATATCCAAGGAAAAGTTATTTTCAGCAATACATATGTAATTGACTCCATTACATCAATCATTATAGTAATTATTAACATTGAAAAGAAATATTTTAGTTTTTATGACACTATTCAACCAGAAACATAACGAATCATGTTTATTCAAAAAATAAAAAATAAATTAAACAATTTCTGTGAGGCTATTTGTGTACCGTTGTAATTTTAAAAGAACTGATTTTCAACAATAGTCAGTCTTTGAAAGACTGTCAGACTGTCTTACTGGTTATAATATATATTAATTATTATTTAATAATAGGTATAATATTGTCAACAATAACAATAATTAAAAACAATTTGTTTTCATACACACCATTAATAAAGCAAAACCCCCCACACATCATCACCCAAAATCAGTAGTACGCACGAAAAAAAATTACGCAATACACACGCACGTAGTACGTAGTATTATTGTTGACGTAGCCATTTCAACTATTTAAACAATTATAGAATACTTTATTATAGGCTATTTCTTAATTAATATTAATATTACAATATAACTTAATATGAAACTAACCAATATTTACTAACTAATACAATAGACCTCAGCGCCTTCGTATAAATGGTCGTAGTCGTGTGTGCACTACGTCTACTGCGGACCACGATGGGGTAAACCGCCACGACCGCGTCCAGGATGCGGTCCACTACCAGGCCTATGCGTTAAGGTAGCCCACACACGGTCCGGTCGGCCTGTTAGTTATGCCTGCTAGTTGTGGTCTTTTACACTAAGCAAAACTTCATTTGTTAACGCGGATTGATCCGATGTATTTCTGTGTGGTCTTTGGCGAATGCGTTGAGTTTGATGTGATATTGTTACTGGTGAGCTTGTAGTGAAAATTGATGCATTTATATTTTCTGCATCACGGTCTGGCGAATTAGTGGTAACTGATTGTGTTTCTCCCTAAAAAAATGCGACTATTTAAAATGGTAGCAAGGTTTTTTTTAATAAATAAATAATATGTGTAGGTAATACTTCAATAATATGTGATATAAATATATGTGTTTTTTATTTTCTATAAATATCAATCAAATTTTATTTGTTTGATCAAAAAACTAGGAAATTAATACAAGGCTCCAAATGAATTGTTACAAAAGCAGTTAAAAATATTAAAAATACATAGGCATACAATTTTTTTATAAGCATTTATTGCTTAGTAACCAAAAAACAACATCCACTTTCCCTTTTTTTTATTTATAGTTTCCACGAACATCAGAAGAATGGAGAAATATTTCTCAACGTTTTGAGAAAAATTGGAATTTTCCGCATTGCTTTGGGGCTATGGACGGGAAATACATAAGCATTATTCCTCCAAGTGGAAGTGGATCGGAATTTTTAATTATAAAGGCCGTCATAATATGGTTCTATTGGCAATAGTTAATGCAGATTACCAATTTATAATATGTGATATCGGAACGAACGGTAGGATTTCGGATGGTGGTGTTCTAAACAACACGACATTTTATGAAAAATTTAAAAATTCCAGACATGGAGACAGTCAAAGATACTTCTAGAAAGCTACCATACGTGTTTGTGGCAGACGATGCATTTCCTTTGCAGATAAATATAATGAAACCCTTCAGACGAGCTGCTTTAGTTTCTATTAAAAGAAAGGTATTCAATTATCGGTTATCACAGGCAAGAAGTATTGTCGAAAATGTTTTTGGTATTATGGCAGCACGGTTTAGGATTTTTCACACACAAATTAATTTAGAACCGAAAAATATTGATTCTATTGTTATGGCTTGTTGCATTCTGCATAATTTTTTAATGAAGTCAGCGCCAAACACATATGCACCTACAGAACTTTTGGATCACGATGATTTAGAAAATGGAATAACAAGTTTTGGGCTGGATTCACAAGATTCAAACATGGATAGACTTGACCGAAGAACGCAAGGAAATACAAACAATGATGCTAAAAATGTTAGAGAGGATTTTGTGAGTTACTTTTCAAATGAAGGACAAGTTCCCTGGCAACTTAACTTTGTTTACTAATATATATTATATACTATATTTAATTTTATTTACCATTTTTATTATTAAATTTAACGTATAGCTGTGTGCTGTTTTTATAATTAAACAATTTATAAACGTCTATGTGTGCTGTATATTATAAAAATAATCAATATATTAAAGGTCTTATTAATTATAATGTAAATGATGTTTGTAAAATACTTATATAATTGTTTTTAAACACAGATACAAATACATCTATTCAGAATTAGAAATTATTTTAAATTTTAATAAAAGATATAATGATATGGCACCAATATTAATGCGAAAGTAGATAAAACTGTTTATGTATGTAGATAGCAGACAGCACCACTACCAAAATAAAATATCTTATATTGACAATAACATAATATCAATTTATAAATAATAATATAATATAAATAATCTATCTAGAAATATCAACTATCAAGTAAATATTGAATTTAACATACTTCAGAGGCACTATTCTCGTCATCACTTTCAATATTTGAATGTGAATTACGTGGTGTGTCTTGGTCGTCAAAAAAACTTAACATATTGAAGTACCATAATTTCGGCTGGTAGACATCGTCTGCCCCTGATCCTGACCTAGTTGATTCCTTTACTTTTTTTATTTCTTTCCGGTAGCTGCTGCTCAAGTTATTTATTTTTTTTACTACCTCTGACCTCGTTGCAGAAGAGTCAATTTCTTTTAGCTTTTCAACTAAAAGTTTGTAGGCAGCGTCCTTTTTGCATCTATCATGGTATGCTTTAGATTTTATTTTCCACAAACAATCTTCGCTTCGATAAATATTAATAAAATCTTCAATACACTGAGATTCTTTCTCTCGAGACATTTTTTTTTTAATTACAATACTTCACGAAAGTGCAGTGCAGTGCAATACGCAGAATAGTATAGCACGTTGTTTGTGGGACGTTACGTCGAAAGACTATTTAAATAGAAATTTTAAAGAGGTGTCGTACAACAAACTATTAGACAACTTACACATGTTAGATTTGCCAGGATCACTTGATTCTTTGAAAAAAAAAATAAAAAGTTTACGTGATACCTACCGCAAGGAATTGCAAAAGGTTAAAAAAAAGTGGTGCCGGTGCAAATGATGTATACAAGCCAAAGCTTGCATGGTTTTCTTCAGTTGAAGTATTCTGGCAACGATCTATCATAGGAAGAGAATCGTCTTCAAATTTGGTAAGTAAATAGATAAATAATAAAGAATCAATTACCTATCAATAAATAAATATTAAGAATAATATATTAATACCGAAATAATATTATAAATTGTATAATTACAAACCTTAAGAATGCCTCAAAGTTAATGTATCTATTAACTGTATGTTGGCATGTATTTATTAAAGTTTCATATATAACCTTACCAATTGATATTTATTATATATATAATATTAATAATTATAGGTATTTTACATAAAATAGTTTATAATAGTTCTTTTTTAAAAACAAATATCAGAAATCGTTGTTTTACGTGATTTCGTAAAAGTTTAAATTTCAAACGCACGTAAATAAATATTAGTTTAGCGTGGTAGTTTTTTTTACAGATGTTTGAAGAAAAACTTATGGAGAACTATGTATCAGTTTCAAACCTTAGGTATTTATACTTAAAATTAAATGCATTTTCAACTACAAAATAACTTAAAATGTTCGGGATTTTATCAATTTCGTAAAAATTTGATCCTTATACGCTTATAAAAAAAGTTGTGACATACGATTTTTGATTTTTTTTAATGGCTATAAGTAGAACTTATGATAAACGTTACATTACATTTAAAACAATTTTTGGCCAGCCAAATTATTTTTATAGACATTTAAAAAAAAAACCAAGAAAAATAAAAAATGTCAACTGCCTATAAATAGCTCAAAAAAAGTCAATAATAATTTTACAAATGCTAGTTTCAGAAATGTATTATTTATTATAATAAATAAGAAAACATGGGTCAATTAATGTTATACTTTGATGTATATTTGGTTATATTACCTTTTATTACATTATCTATAATATTGATGAAATAGTGAAATACATACACTTATACGTTTTAAAAAAGTTATTCATTTTCGACTGTTAGTGTTGGTTCTATACCAATTGACGTCATTTGCCATGGAACTGATAATTGTGTCATAAATTGATGCATGTACCACTGCCGAACCTCTTCTCCATTTCGACCATAATTATTTGAAGAATAAAGGCGGTCTATTGGGAGCATTAAGGTCGGCATGTTTCGCCACGCCCCTGGTGCTATAACCCCCGTGTTTAAGTCTTCATCGTCCACAGATCCTGAAGGAAAATATGTTCTGGGAGAAGTTTGTCGTAGCCAGTTGTGTAGAGAGCAAGCCGTTTTCACTAAAATTTCTACGGTATTCACATTTAGTGGTATAGGCGTGTTAAAAACACGAAACCTACTAGCCAACATACCAAACGCATTTTCAACAACGCGCCTGGCCCTCGATAGTCGATAATTGAAGACTCTCTCTTCTACTGTTAGACCTCTATGTGAAAAAGGTTTCAAACAGTATGTTGTCAGGCAAAAAGCATCATCTCCTACGCAAAGTCCTCCTCTTGGCCAATTGAAGAGGTTTTGTTCAAGTGCTATTTTTAAAGTTGAGTTCCTGAATACAGTGCTGTCTTTGGCTCTACCATCTTGTCCAACATCTATATATCTAAAACAATAGTCTGCATCTACCATAGCAAATAACACAATACTATAGGTTCCCTTGTAGTTGAAAAACATTGATGTCGAATTAGGAGGGCGTTTAATTCGAATATGTTTCCCATACAGAGCCCCACAGAGGTTAGGGAAATTCCATTTATACTCAAATCCTTTCTGGATCTCCTCCCACTGGATCGTTGTCTCTGGTACCTAAGAATAATTAAATAAAAAAATTATAAACTCTAATAAAATCTTAAATTTAAATGTTTACAAAATCGAGTAAAATAACGAATTATCCCCCATCGATTTAAAAATTTTGTAAAAATTCAAAAAGTATAAGTCGTGGAAACTAAACTGCTATGATAGTTACGAGATAGTATAAGATACTTTTTTTTCAGAATATAAAGCAATGTTCGATGTCTGAAGACGAACTAGACTCATCATCATGTATTGCTGATAATGAAAGTGACACTGAGCACACGTCTGAAGTATCAAAAGTGTTAACGCCAGAGTCACAAAGTTTTGTTAAACCTTCAACATCTGCTTCTTGTAAACCTAAGTTATTAGGAAAGCGTCCGTCATTAGGAAAGTTACCACCGAAACGTATAAAATTAGGATCACCGTGTACTAAACAAATTCCGAATAGATTTGAAAATTCAATCAACAAATTACAAAAGATAGCAGAAAATGGCTACTGCAGACACAGAGACCAATATGACAAATTTGGCAGACATCTTGCTTCTCAAATGCGAGAACTCCCTTTGAAAAATTTCATTATACTTCAAAGCAAGTTTCAAAACCTAATAACTGAAGAGAAACTCGCAAATTTATATGGAAATTACAATGAACTACAATCACAAAGTGGTGTCATAAGTCGTCCAAACAGCATTAGTCCAACTTCACATCACGAAGTTATTGGGACTACTATGTATAGTGAACCTGAAAACACATATAGTGAATCATCTGGCTCGTGCTTCACGGAGAGAGAGTCTCCACAAGACATGGATATTCTGAACGAAGCATTAATAAGTATTGTAAAAACCCCGAAGACTTGTTGCATGATGGCGACGACAATATATAAAATGTATTGTATGTATTATTGTATTGTATGTATTATTTGAGTTTGTTTATAAAAATGTACAGAAGCATAATATAATACATCGTTTTTATATTTCAAACTGTTTATAACTTATTTTATATGATGTGATATTTTTAAATACGTACCATAACCAAAAAAAAAACAAATTATTAATTAGATTTGTAGTTTTGTTCCATTTTTTTTGTGATTATTACTTAAAGTAATCAAAAATAAGTTTGAATTATATTACTTACCTTAATAAATGGTTGGAGAACTTCATAAATAGCGGACAACACTTCAGGTAAAAAAACTGAAATTGAGTTGTGGCGGTACTCTAAATAATAACGCCAGAGACCTAAAACTATCTCCAGTTGCGAGATACCTTAGAGTAATTCCAGCTTCGTTTTACACGGGATTGCCTGTCTGAATACTGTATCTTGTTTTTTAATTAAAGGTTCAACTAATTCTAACAATTCTTGAAATTGAGGGGCCGTATTCTTAAAACATTTCGGTATGTTTCTGGATCCTCTTCTTTCAGTTCTTGGAGAAGTCTTGACGATGCCCCTAATTCTTCCCTTCTTTGTATCCATGGCCTGACCACCATCGTCTCTTTTTGTGGTGAAAAGCTCGTTAAGCATTTCTAAAACTAAGTTCCCTGACACCCTCTCTTAACAACTGCTTAATTAACTTTTTACGTGAAACGACAGACAACATGGTTGCTGAATAGTGAATAACTAACTGGAGAGTGCGAGTAGCAGCAACAGTAGTGTGACCAGATTGCCCGCTGCTGCTTGCTGGTACTACTACCAGCCGCTGGTAAGCAGCAGCTGGCAACCAGCATAATGTGACCCGTGCATTAATACAGCTCACTACGTAGGCAGCTGCAGTTTCGTGACGGCCCACACCAACGTTCGCGGCGGCGCCCGTCTTGTGGTGGGGATGCGTGAACAAAACGAGTTTTGGTCGGCCGAGTGGTTCACTCTTAGATGGAATAGAGTTTAGTATTGTGTATTTTATATACTCTTACTGGGCTTATGAACTTACTTCAGTGACATATTGCAAACGTGAATTGGGTATTGGAAAAATGCGGTAGTCGATTGGAACAACTACTTACAAGAAGTTTGTGTTTGGCGCATAGAGAGCAACAACAATCAAGTAGGTGGTCCAAACTTAATAGTTGAAAATGATGTAAGTCTTTTCGTACGCTAGAAAAATAATGCAGGGCGTATATTACTTCAACAATGGATGTTTGGTGGTATATGCTGTGAAACTAAGGAATGTT
>NC_040879.1:61979433-61989567 GCF_003676215.2 Rhopalosiphum maidis | reverse complement strand
AGCAATTAGAAAAATGAATTTGTAATATACGTCAAATTTACCATTTAAAAACATGTTTTATAGTGTTTATAAAGTATTGGCTTAAATGAAATGAATGAAAGTAATTAATGTTAAATAAGAAACATATTCTCTATCTAGTGGTCAAGGTTTTAAGAGATTATTAACATCGTTATTTCAAATATTGGATTTTCAAAGAAGTTCGATCTAAGTACGACAATTTAAAAATCCTTAAAATCATTTTTTTTAAAATTCTATAACAAAAAACCTATGAAGCTAGTTTGAAAATCGATTTAATTTTTTATAAGTTTCGACCTATGTCTCACAAATATCTCGAAAGCAGTTCATAAGCAAGTAATTGAATCTTCAAAATTTTCGATTTTCATTTACGTTTTCTCGGTCACCTGGTGGTCCAACTAAAACTTATCACATTGCAAAAAAATTCAATTGTAAAATAACTGAGAATAGCTTCTTTTCAATATGAAAAAATTACGAATTTGTACCATTCGTCAAAATGTATTTAAATAATCATGTTTTATAGTTTTTATGTAGGATAAATATCGGGTAATATGAAATTGAAAAATGGTAAATTAGAATCATTTTTTTAAGGTAGTAGTCGGGGTTCAAGACAGTTACTTGTGTTAACTTCAGACGCAAATTTGAACAATTTAGACGAATTGTATCATATTGAATTTTCAATTAATTCAGGCCAAACTTAAGTAAATATACCGACCCCTTACGGCACAAAGTAAACCGATGAACGGCACACAACCAACTAGTTTTATCTCCTGGCAGGTCGCCAGTCAACCTCAGTACAGCGACGCTCCCGCGCTCTGTCAGTATTTACATTGACTTGATATTTCAGTGTTTTAAAAATAGTTAAAAATAGGGATTTGTAAATTTTGTAAAAATTATGATTTATACAAAGTAAAAATAAAAGATCTTTATAGAATAGGTAAATAATAAGAATGAAAATTACAAGCTAATAGTTGTTTAATAATCTATTATTCAGATATTTAACAAGTCACAATTGTTTCACAACTATTAATTAATTATCAATTATATTCAATAACCATTACACACACATTGCATAAATCCAATATTATTATCAATGTCTTCTAGATTATTTTCAAAATAAGATGTTGATACTTTCCCAAAGTGGTATGAATGCAAATTCCTGTCTCAGCAAGCCCTGGGTGAACTGCTGCACTGCAATCTGAAAAAAATGTAGTCAGTTAAATTTGTAAGATTGGTGGAGAATTAATTGAGAAATGAGTGTTTCATAAGCAGTTTAAAATATGAATTTAAAACACGAGTCAAAATTATCATTTAAAAACATGTTTTATAGTGTTTATGAAGTACTGGCTTAAATGAAATGTATGAGAGTAATTAATGCTGAATAGGAAACATATTCCCTTTCTAGTGGTCAAGGTTTCAAGGTACTAACATGAGAATTGAGTTATTTATAAGCAATTAAAAAAATGAATTTGTAAACTACGCCAAATTTACCATATAAAAACATGTTTTATAGTGATTATGAAGTATTGGCTTAAATGTAATGTATGAAAGTAATTAATGCTAAATCAGATCCAATTTCTCTTTCTAGTGGTCAAGGTTTCAAGATACTAACATGAGAATTGAGTATTTTATATGCCATAAAAAATTTGAATTTGTAATTTACGTTAAAATTATTATAAAAAAACATGTTTTATAGTGTTTATGAAGTATCAGCATCAACAAAAATACATGGAAGTTAATAATGCTAAATAAGAATCATTTACTTAATTCATTGGTCTTGGTTTCATGATACTAATTTTTTGTTTCACTAGTATTTATTTGCTATCAATTAAATTCAATAACCATTACACACACATTGCATAAATCCAATATTATTATCAATATCTTCTAGTTTATTTTCAAAATAAGATGTTGATACTTTCCCAAAGTGGTATGAATGCAAATTCCTGTCTCAGCAAGCCTTGGGTGAACTACTGCACTGCAATCTGAAAAAAATGTAGTCAGTTAAATATGTAAAATTAGTGGAGAATTAATTGAGAATTGAGTGTTTCATAAGCAGTTTAAAAAATGAATTTATAACACGAGTCAAAATTATCATATAAAAGCATGTTTATAGTGTTTATGAAGTATCAGCATCAATGAAATACATGAAAGTTAATAATGCTAAAAAAGAATCATTTACTTAATACAATTGTCACTACTACACACCATAAGGAGAACGAAAATAATTCTATAACAACTCGTGCGTGGACAACACTGGATAATTTAGAAATTGAAACAATCAAAACAAAAACTAACAGACAACCTTCATTTTTAATACAAAATAATTGAACACTATTTACAGTTGAAACTTAAACACAAGTACGAATGTAATACTGTAAAAAGATACGAAATTTAAGCATAAACAGATGATAACAAATAATAATTATGATAAGCCATAAAAGATTGTACAAATTAACAGAATGTTTTGTACTTTTAAAAAAAGAATACACTTGTACAATAACTGAAAAATACCCCTTTTCCAAATGAATTTGATGATAATTTTTCAATGATAAATTTAAATCATTTTCTTAATGCATCGGTCGAGGATCAGGACACTGACTTGTGTTAACTTCGGGCGTAAAATATGAACAATTCGTTGATATTATAAATATTCTTTCGTAAATGTACAAGACATTCGGTCAAAAACCTAATAAATATACCGCCCCACTCCGGAGAGCAGTGGAACGGTGAACGGCACACAACCAACTAGATTCTTCATGTGGCAGGTCAGCCGTCGACCAAGGTATGGTGAACCTCCCGCCATCTGTTGGTGTTTATATTGACTTAATGATTAATTCTTCTATAAACAGTTGAAAATGTGAATTTGTAATTTTTATCAAAATTATCATTTATATATAGCCTAAATAAAAGATTTTTTTAGCATAGGTAAATAAGAAGAATAAAAATTACAAGCTAAAAGTGTTTACTAATCTTTTATTCATATATATAACAAATAACAATTGTTTCACAACTATTATTTTATTATCAATTATATTCAATAACCATTACACACACATTGCATAAATCCAATATAATTATCAGTATCTTCTAGTTTATTTTCAAAATAAGATGTTGATACTTTCCCAAAGTGGTATGAATGCAAATTTCTGTCTCAGCAAGCCTTGGATGAACTGCTGCACTGCAATCTGAAAAAAATGTAGTCAGTTAAATTTGTAAGATTGGTGGAGAATTAATTGAGAAATGAGTGTTTCATAAGCAGTTTAAAATATGAACTTAAAACACGAGTCAAAATTATCATTTAAAAACATGTTTTATAGTGTTTATGAAGTATTGGCTTAAATGAAATGTATGAGAGTAATTAATGCTAAATAGGAAACATATTCCCTTTCTAGTGGTCAAGGTTTCAAGGTACTAACATGAGAATTGAGTTATTTATGAGCAATTAAAAAAATGAATTTGTAAAATACGCCAAATTTACCATATAAAAACATGTTTTATAGTGTTTATGAAGTATTGGCTTAAATGAAATGTATGAAAGTATTTAAGGCTTAATTAGATCCAATTTCTCTTTCTAGTGGTCAAGGTTTCAAGATACTAACATGAGAATTGAGTATTTTATAAGCCATAAAAAATTTGAATTTGTAATTTACGTTAAAATTATCATATAAAAACATGTTTTATAGTGTTTATAAAGTATTGGCTTAAATGAAATGTATGAAAGTAATTAATGCTAAATAAGATCCAATTTCTCTTTCTAGTGGTCAAGGTTTCAAGACACTAACTTGAGAATTGACTTTTCTATAAATAGTTAAAAATAGAATTTATAATTCTCATTAAAATTATCATATAAAATCATGTTTTATAGTGTTTATGAAGTATTGGCTTAAATGAAATGTATGAAAGTAATTAATGCTAAATAAGAAACATATTCTCTATCTAGTGGTTAAGGTTTCAATATATTAACATGAGAATTGAATATTTTATAAGCAATTAAAAAAATGAATTTGTAAAATACGTCAAATTTACCATATAAAAACTTTTTTTATAGTATTTATGAAGTATTGGCTTTAATGAAATGTATGAAAGTAATTAATGCTAAATAAGAAACATATTCTCTTTCTAGTGGTCAATGATTCAAAATTCTAACTTGAGAATTGACTTTTCTATAAAAAGTTAAAAATAGGAATTTATAATTCTCATTAAAATTATCATATAAAACCAAGTTTTATAATGTTTATGTAGTATCATCAACAATGAAATACATGGAAGTTAATAATGCTAAATAAGAATCATTTACTTAATTCAATGGTCTTGGTTTCATGTAAATTAATTTAGAATTGAGTGTTTCATTAGCAGTTGAAAATATGAATTTATAACACGAGTCAAAATTATCATATAAAAGCATGTTTTATAATGTTTATGAAGTATCAGCATCAATGAAATACATGGAAGTTAATAATGCTAAATAAGAATTATTCACTTAATTTATTGGTCTTGGTTTCATGATACTAACTTTTTGTGTCACTAATATTAAGTTGCTATCAATTACATACAGTTATTATTAAACGTACCATGCAAAATACCATTATTATTATTATTATTATCAGTATTGTCTAGTCAAATTTCAACATGTTATGTCCAAATTTTCCCAAGTGCTAAAAACGATAATTCATGTTTCATCATGGCTTGAAAGATCTGCTGTACTGCAATCTGAAAAAATGTAGTCAGTTATAATGTGAAATTGATGGAGTACAACATTAGAATACAGAGTTTTATACGCAGTTAATAATATGAATTTAAAATACGAGTCAAAATTATCATATAAAAGCATGTTTTATAATGTTTATGAAGTATCAGCATCAATCAAATACATGGAAGTTAATAATGCTAAATAAGAATCATTTACTTAATCTAATGGTAAGGGTTTCATAACACTAACTTTTTGTTACATTTCTATTATGTTGCTATCAATTAAATTCATTTAACATTACACGTACCGTGCAAAACACCATTATTAATATTAATACCTTCTAATCCATATTAAACATAGGATGTTGAAACTATTCCAAGCGCTAAAAATGTTAATTCATGCTCAGCAACCGTTGAGTGATCTGTTGCACTGCAATCTGAAAAATATGAAAGTTAATAATGGTAAATAAGCATCATTCCTTAATCTAATGGTCAAGGTTACATGACTTTTAGTAACACTACTATTAATTGAATCACAATTATATTCTATACCCATTACTCGTACTTTGCATAAAACCATTATTATTATCAGTATCGTCTAGTCCATTTTCATCGTAGGATGTTGTAACTTTGTCAAGTGTTTAAAACGTTAATTCATGTCTTAGCAGTCCTTGAGTGATCTGCTGTACTGCCATCTAAAAAAAAATTGTCGGTTAAATATTTATAATGGTTGGAGGATAAAATGTCAATACTACACACCATAAAGAGATCGAAAGTCTGTTTATGACAACTAGTAAGTGGACAACGGTGATTAATTCAGAAATGGAAATAATCAAACAAAAACTAACAGACAAACTTCATTCCTATTTCAAAATACTTGAAAACAATTTAAAGTTGAAATTTAAATACAAATACGAATATAAAACTGCAAAAAGATATGAAACATAAATCAGACAGTAAATACAAACGATTATATCAATAGATAAACAATGTTTTATATCACTAAACCACAATCATGGATGAAAAACATCATATCAATTCGGATTAGAATATTCAACTTTTTAGATTTTATCTCTGGCCGCCGAATTCAAAAATGTTTAATATTATAATATTTTCAGAAACAAATACAATTTCAAAACTGATTAACTGAGCATAATATAATGAAATAAATTTCCAATAATATTTTGTACTTTGTAAATTAAGCAGGCAGTTGTATAAATATCATGAGTCTTAATATAGATACATAGTAACTAGTAAGACAAAAGTCAAAAAGTAATAACATTAAACTATAGATGTATGTATTATTTAAGTGTTTAGATAGTTGCAGGTAAGCATTTATTATGCATTAATATTCTCCGGACTGTACAGTCCACTGGTTAACTAATTGAACTTAACGGTCGTATATGTTATATATCTTATACATATAACGATTCATTATTTGAATACTTAACAATGTAAATAAATCATAATAATTTATTTTTTATGTTCGATGTCCATAAAATTTAAATCTTTATCTCCTATAAATATTACCGAAGTTATATTGTGAAATTCAAAACAAATTACTACCAATCATACTAATATATTGCATATTAAATATACACATATAATTAAAACTAATAAATAATAAATGAAATGTTGTATTCGAGCAGATTTGAGTCTGAAGTGATCAGAAGTAATCTACTGACTGCGTCGTACATTTTAAAAATGATGGTCGTATCTCGTATAAAAAACGAAATCGCTTAGGTACATATTAAATTCTTAACGCTAAACGAGGGATATAAACACTATAAACATTAAATAGATGTATTCTCTATATGATTTGATGAAAAACTATTTATATATAAACTATTTTTTATGCTGTTGGCGTAATTGCTAAACGTTGAAACCTTAACATACATAAAACGTGTAAAAAAACAAAGTTCAAAAAGATACTTCGTTAAATCGTTATACGATGGTATAGGTACCATACAGAAAATTATACGTGTACGAAAAAACAAGCCATTCGATTTTTTAACCTTTATTAACCTTTCAAACTCGTCGTGGCATTTATGAGTCAGCACTCAAATTTCGAAAAGATTAAACAAAAACTCAAATTCAAAAAATTCGAAAAATACGTAAAATCTAAGTGCCAAAAATAAAAATATAATCGTAACTTCGCAACAAAACGTCCGATTCCTTTGGTTTTGGTAGCGTTCGAATTTTTACAAAAACGTCTAAACGATGCGTAGAAAAAAATCGCTCTAACCACCCAAAAATTAATTGTTTCGTGGCGACAAAGTCCAAAAACTGCAAAATCCTAATTTCCGACGCCAAAAATAGGGGTAAAAATGAATTCTACAGTGTCACCACGGGACGCCGATTTTGATCACAGACCTACGAAAAACTGAACTTGTGAACTTCAGAAACGTGGAACAAATATTAAACATTTTTTAAAATATCCATGGGGGGAGGGGCACAAGGAGCCATAGGACACTGCTACCACCGAAGGACTTTATTGAAAACGACTTTAAATAGAAATTTCCGTGAAGTAACTATGCCCCATACATCGAAACCCGGCCGAGTAACACTCGACTAAAAAATTCAAATTTCGGAATTCCAAGACCCCAATGTGGGGTAAAAATTTACGGTGTCCACGACAGATACCGCTTTTGATCAGAATCATCCAAAATACCAGAATCTTGAGTTTCAAACACGTCGAACGACCACTAAGGTTTTTCAAAAATATATTTGAGGGAAACAAATATTTATGCAAATATACAGTACTTATAACTTTTTTTTATTTATTTATTTATTAAAATTAAAATGTTTCAGCATTTTATCATGCTATTACAAGTTTACTAACGTGTTCAATTACAAATAACAAATTACAATTACTAATATTTTTAGTTAGTAAAATATAGTGATATACATGCAAATGTTAGTTAATATTTATTTATTAGTGGTAATTTAAAATCGATCTTCGTCTTCGCTTGATTGTGATAGAAGGATATCTTGGGGTAGACGTGGTTTTAAACGCCGATTTTTCGTTTTTTTTTCCCCAGGTTGTAGAACCGTGCGCCATCAGATGTATTGAGATTAGCATGAAAGTTTTTGAATTACATTTTTATCCAGTCTCGGAGAAGAGGGATTCCCGTGACTTATAACTTTATAAATAATAATAGTACTACTCATAGATAATGATGAAACACACTGCGAAATTAAGTATATTTACGCTATTGCAAAGATTTTTAAAGTCTACCTTTTGTAACTTGTACCTACGTATAATAAGTAATATAGTTGTTTTATTTAGATAGAATATTATATGACTTTGACGTTTGCAATTTGTGAATATATTTCGTACAAATTGTACCAAGTCGTAATTTTTCATAGTTTTTTTGTTGCTTTTGGTAATTTAAATGTAGAAGGTTCAGTATTATCATACCGTTTAGGGTGATGTTAAACTTTTATTACTGAAACACATAATTATATATGCAAACTTGCAGTAAGTAAATAAAATAAATATTTAAAAAAGTTTTATATTGTATAACATAACTTTTCTAAAACTTTGCATTTTACAACTCGTTATTTCAACACATGATATAATCTGTTGTTATGATATTCATCTATAGATTTTGAGATTCAAATTGAAATACTAACATTTTTAATATTGGTTGTTTCGTTTCGAAATCTTCGAGGCTCAACGCATTGACACCTCCAGATCAAATTTCTGTTAAAATTAAGAAATTGCTAAAACCAAATTTCCTGCCAAATTATTTTTTTAAACTGCACATTTAAATCACCATTTACCGTCTAAATAATTGAGTTGAAAAACTTTTACTAATTGGAAGACGCATCTAGGGACGAATTTGTGTCGGTCTTTGAACATTTTATCTAAAGGGGCCAGTATTAAAGGATTTAGTTTTGGAGTTTTGGATAACGCAAAATAACTAATAATAAATTGAGTTTTAACACAAAAATTTATGAACAATTTAGAATTTGGACAGTTACACTGTAACAAAGTCATAAATGAGTAGATAATTTTTATATAATACGCAATGGTTTGTGAGGAATAATATTGAACATTTTGAAAGTGCAGTAGGGTTGCCTATACAAAACACCTTCAAGTCTGCATGACAATATAATAAAATACATAATGCACTCAATTTCACTATTTGAGGTGTACTGTAAGATAAAATAATTAATAAAATAAATTATATCATAGAGATAGAATATTAGAAGAATCTACCAATATTCTATATTTCAAAAATAATTAAATTGTATAAAATTTGCCTATATAGACTGCTTCTATTGACAAAAAAAAAATCCGACAAACTGGCTATATTAATTAAGCATATGAATATATTATGATCACTAATATTTTTGAAAATATAAACAAAAAATAAGATCACAAATGTCCATAAAACTTTACTCATAAGTCATAAATTTTTTTTATAACTAGGTATTAAAAACCTTTATTTTAATATTTATCAAAATCACAAAAAAAAACACTAACTCTTTTCTTGTTAAAAGTTGTCTGTCCTGTATTTTTAAGTTTTGAAAATGTTACACATGATTTTTTATACGTAGTTGTAGTTCATAAGATTAAAATCATAAAATCTAGATATATAAAAGATAATTATTTTTTATACACATTTCAAGTTCATATTTGATTGAAATCAAATATATAAACAAAGATGACTAATGATTTATAATTGAAAAATATTTGTGGGCATATAAAAATTTTAGAATATATTATTACATTTCATACATTTATTGGCCTTTAAAATGCAATTTATTTCTAATAAAAATGAATTTAACCATAAATTAATAAAAGTGAATTGCATAAAATTATTAGATTTATCGGAATCTTCTAGTCCAATATAAATGTAGGATGTTGAAACTTTTCAATGTGGTAAAAATGTTAATTCAGGTTTCAGCGAGCCTTGAAAGATCTGCTATACTGCAATCAGAAAAAATGTAGTCACTTAAAATGTGAAATTGGTGGAGAACAACATTAGAATACAGAGTTTTATACGCTGTTAAAAATATGAATTTAAAATACGAGTAAAAATTATCATATAAAAGCATGTTTTATAGAGTTAATGAAACATTGGCTTAAATATAATGTATAAAAGTAATTAATGCTATTCAGATCCATTTTTTCTTTCTAGTGGTCAAGGTTTCAAGATAATAAATTGAGAATTGAGTGTTTTATAAGCCATAAAAAAATGAATTTGTAAAATACGTCAAAATTATCATATAAAATCATGTTTTATAGAGTTTATGAAACATTGGCTTAAATGTAAAGTATGAAAATAATTAATGCTAAATAAGAAACATATTCTCTATATAGTGATTAAGGTTTCAAGATACTAAATTGAGAATTGAGTGTTTCATAAACCATAAAAAATTTGAATTTGTAATATACCGTCAAATTATCATATAAAA
>NC_040879.1:61929799-61979333 GCF_003676215.2 Rhopalosiphum maidis | reverse complement strand
ATAATTCATGAACCATTGCTGCAGTAGATGCTCTATTAATTGGTTTTGATTTAATTTGGCTTTGGGCAACCGTTCGAGTTGTTTGAAGTTGAAGTTCATCTTGGATTTCGGTTGGAACCCCTTCTTTATCTATTATTATGTTGTGTTGAATACAACACGCCTTTGTGATTATAGTAGCTTTTTCAGGAAAAACTAGCATTTTATTTTCTAGAACATTAAAACGTTTCACAAGAATCCCAAATACACATTCTACAATTCTTCTGGCTCTTGATAAACGATAATTAAAAATTCTTTTTTCATTAGTTAAATTTCTTCTTGGAAAGGTCTCATTAAGTTGGTTTGTAAAGGATATGCTTCGTCTACAACAAATACAAATGGAAACTCATCGTTAATTTGAGGGTCAATTTTTTTTTGACTGCGGAATATTTAATTTATTGTTTTTTAATAATTTTTCAAAATTGGATTTTTAAAAATACCACTATCACTATTTCGTCCATAATCACCGATATCTATAGCTATAAATTTAGCATTAGCATCAACGACAGCTTGAAGTAACAATGGAATGAAACCCTTTTATAATTATAATATTCTGAACCAGCATTAGGAGAGCATTGTATTAATATGTTTTCCATCAATCGCGCAAAGTTCACGAAAGTTCCATAGTTCTTCAAAAGCTTTTGCTGTTTTTATCCAATGTTCAGTTGTAGGTGGTGGCATATAATTAGAGCATAATATATCGCATATGGCACAACAAACGTCACTTATAATTTTTCCAATAACTGAAGCACCAAGACGAAAATGATAATGTAACCGTTTAAAGTGTCCTCCAGAAGCTAAATAGATGAAAAATAATTATTTATTCTATTATACTTATTTATTATAATAATTTTATTTTACATTTTTAGGAATTTTTAGCCATAAATAATTTATTTTTTTACGTCATTTTTAAATTCTGAACAAAGTTATGAATATTTTAATTTTACAAAGATGTTTATTTTTTATGTGTATATGTACACGATTACTAGTCGAAATAATGCTTCGATTTTCAACTTTAAATACTTTCTTACTTGAAATTTCACCAAATTTTTATTGGCATAATCTATACATGGTATAATTAAATTAAATTTTTTTATCAAACGATGTTAAAAAAATTTATTTGATAAAAATCAAATTGAGGACAACAATTTATATTTTAGTAAAAATATTAAATAAATAAAAAAATCTAAATAGAATAAAAAGAGTTCGATTTTTTATTAAAATTGGATGTTTTTCATTAAATATAAATTTTTGTTTTCGACCAGGCTTTTATAACCAACATTTTTTTTTTTTTTTTTTGATAAACTACATAAGATAAACACGATAAATTTTGTATTAAATTTTCAAATCTTAAATTACAAACAGAAAATTTTTTATGAAATTTTAACTCAAAATAATTTGCAAATATTCATGATATTGATAATAATACTAACTTCAAACGCTAATAAAAAAAAATGGGCTTTAGTATTATTATAATTTTTAAATCACTATAAGGCTAACTTATAAGGAACTTTGTATTAAATTTTCAAGTATTTTGATTTAACCAAAAATATTTTATCGATATTTATAAAAAAAAATACTAAACAAAACGAATATTTCAAATGCCTATAAATAACATTAAATTAAGCGAAATATTTTGAAAATTAAATTATGTTAAAAAAATGCCAATCTAAAGAACTGTTAAAATTTTCAAGTATCTATGTTTTTTACTTTTTGAATAAAAACAATTATTGAAAACCGTTAGAGGATAAACAGTTATCGCTACGTGATTTCGTAAAAAATTCAAATTCAAATGCTCATAATATTTTTACTATAAGAGTTTCCTTCGAGTTTTTTCCATAGTTATTTGAAGGAAAACTTATAGAAAACTTAGTGTTGAATTTTGTAACCTTAGATATAAATTTGAAATTTTTATGAATTTTCAACTACAAAATTACTTGTAAATATTTTGTAAAAAATTGAACTTTAAATGCTTATAAAAAAAATTGTGACCAATGATTTTTGAATTTTTTTATAACTACAATAAGAAAAACTTATAAAAACCTTGTATTAAATTTTCAAATTTTTTTGGGCACCCAATATTCTTTTATTGACGTTTTAAAAAAAAAAATACTCAGATAATTCGATAATTTCAGTTGTCTATAAATAGTTCAAAAAATGTCAATATGATTTGAAAATTTAACGGTGTATAGATAATGCTAATTTAAACATTTTGTGAAACTTTCAAGCATTTACAGTGATTCGTTTTTTGAGTTGCAACCATAAAAAAAAATTGATTTTGTTGAAAACTGTTTTTGCATAAAAATTTCCGTTTTTCATTAGTTTTTATTTTTTGTTTTTCCGGCTCTTTTCAACATTTAACCCAAAGTACCAACTAGGTTCACTTCCCACGAGAAAAGATAATGAAATTCTAAGCATTTTCACTCTCCTAAAATTTGATGATAAATGCAAAAAATAAAACCAATATATTCATCGCTCCGCTCAATCTATACATTAACAGTTTTTGAGATTTTGATGCAGTTTGTCAAAAAATTAAATGCATGTAACAATAATTAATTTAACATACATTTTCTAGTGGCAGAGTGTAAAAGTAAGTGGGCGTGTCTTCGTAATAGTTTTGCAAGTGCATTACGTGAAGAAAAATCAAAAAAATCTGGTTCTGCTGCTTCGAGAAAAAAAAAGTGGTATTTATTCAAGGAAATGTCGTTTTTGTCAAGTTTTATGATGCAGCTCAAACAAACATTAAGTAATCTGAAGGCATCTGATGATGAAAGTGAGGCAACTTATACTAAGAAAAGTACAGAAAATGCAGATTTCAATGAGAGCATTAATGAAATTGAAAATGAAGGTACAAATACTACATCTTTAATTGACAGGCAAGAGCTGGTATCTTCTGAATCTGTATTTAAAAAACCAAAAAAAAAACTCAAACTAAAAATTTGGCTGCGGAATAAGTTGCAGGGCCTATGATTGAATTTTTACGTTCAAAAACAAATAAGTCAGTTGTTGAAGATGTTGATTTATTATTTTTTAAAAGTCTTTTACCTGATTTAAAAAAATTAAATGAAAAAAACCAGCACCAGTTTAAACATTTTGTGTTAACAACTTTAAACTTGTACATCGATAGTCAAGAAGCTCAAGAATCAGCAAATAATGATAAAGTATCATATGGTAGTACTACATCACATGTACCAGTACAGGAATTTCAAACTTACAACTATACTTTCAGCCCACCCGGATATTCATCATCAAATAGCTCATCATACTGACTACCTACTTATTAACTATTTTGAATACTTATTAAATTATTAATACTTATTATGTACATTTGTTTTACATTTATATCAGTTTAAAGTTTGATTAATAAATATTTCTAGTATATAATTATAGTATTATTATTTGAACTTACCTCAAGGTTACTAACAATTTTTCAGCAGGATCTATACTTTTACGAAAATTTGTGTCTTGTGATCTTATTGCAAACCAATTTCATTTAATATAAAGTCAAAAGTAGTTGAACTTATACGAGTGAAATTTTTAAATTTTAACTCATCTTTACGCAATTCAACCAAAAAATTCAAAATTGTATTATTTTCTGTACGTTTTTTATTTATTTCGTGTACCCAAATTTTACGTTTACGTTTATTTTCATTTATTCACTATTTAACAAAAATTGCTACAAAGCAGTACAACATAATCTTCACGACTGGTGTACAAAAACAAAAATGAGTAGGAAATTATTTTGTCTTGTTTGGTTTTGTTTTGTCAGTGGGAATAAAATTTGTTCTGAGCTGTTTGAAATAATATGTTTCGACCAGTTCGGAACAGTTTTGCTCTTTTGGTGTGCGCCCGGCCGTAGGATTGAGCTGTCTCACTACACTACGAATTTTACTAAATTTTACTAGAAAAATATGAAATACCTATGTATAATATACGTATAAAAGCAATGAGTATGCACTTTTTGAGCTAAAATTGACAAAATATGCAAAATTTGCATTTTCAATTTTCAATTTTTTAACTCGCCATTATATAATTCACATTTCTAACTTAGTCTGCTATAAATTGAGAGCATACTGTACAATATACAATTCCTACAACTTCCAAGCCCTATTTATTAGTAATTTTTACCTAATAGTTATTATATTTTTAAAACAATAAAAATAATTTAAATAATTAAAAGAATTTGTATAAGCAATATAATATAACTATTATATATTAACACTTAACAATGTTCACAATGTTGTATAAATTAGTATGGCATAGGTTTTTGCTGATAATTTAAATATGAATAAAGTAATGGTTAGTTTATAGTCATATTATTTTAATTTTGATATTGATATAATATACTACTGTCTACATGTCTACTAGTATAATAAAATAAAATAATGGTTTACTTCAATATTTTATTCTCACTTTTAATTAAACAATTATAATTAAAAAAAAATTTAAAAGTATTTCCATTATTTGAATAAAAATTGTTGACTAAGTATAGAAAAATTATACATTTATATAATAAATAAATTTATTGAATTTTGTCTTTGATTAGAATATTAATTTATGAAAGTTCCTGTAATAATTAATTTTATATAAACATTTTTTATAAATTGTAAGACTTATATTATATTATGTTATCAGCTGTTAACCTTTCAAAAGAGTATAATTATAAATTGTACATGAAAATTCTACTTATTATTTTATTTACTTAATTTTACAAATTAATACAAAAAGTAAATTAATTTAAATTACTTTGTTTTATATTAACTGAATTTAATTAGTTAATTTATATAGCCTCGGAAATTCCTTTACAACAATATAAAAAATTGTGTTTAAATTAAATATTTAATAAATAACTCGATGATACAATTTTATTAAAACAGACATATCATTTAGTATCTAATAAACAACACCACCCATCGTATTGAACTTTTTTTTACTTATTAGTTTTTATTATTAATTCAATTTTATATCATAAAAAGATGTAAACTTAGTAAAGAAAATAAAGCAATAAAAAGATTATTTAAAATAATTTTTACCATTTCTAAGGGGTCTGGTATGGAAGAAAAATCTCGGAAATGCAACTTTAAATAACCATACTTTTGAACTTTATAATAGGGAAATTCACAATTTATTTTAATAACAACGCAATTAACTGGGTTATTGTGGACATACAATTTTCTGCTATATTGTATGATTGAAAACTGGAAAATTCATCTAGATAAAGTATTTGAATAAAAATTACTTTAATATTAGTTATTCATGTTGCAGTATATTAATAATGTGTTATTTATTTGAGATTTGCAATAGATAGATTGACAGATGTAAATCAAAGATTATGAATGTGCAATGTTTCCAATGATTTAAATGTTGATTGTTTTAAAAATTGAGAATTATGTAATGCAATAGTCAGGATCCAAATACACCTTTATACAACATAAACTATTAAAGTTATTGCATAATATGTAAATAATTAGTACTAAGAGGATGCCACACCTGCATGTGTTGTCTTTGTCTTCCAGATGTAAAATACTGCAAAAACTGATTTGCGCAGGAAAGAACGGTAATACTACAGTTACAAGTGTTAAAACTAAGAAACGACAGTTTAAACTTTGGCTGTGAAATATAATTTATAATTTTTAGATATCAGGGCTACAATAAAAGTTATTCAAGTTTGAAACAATAAGAACTTTTTTTCTGTAATTGATATAAAAAAAAAAATAATAAAAATGATATTTCACAACTAAATGTCTTCTTATTTTATGGTGAATTTTGTTCCTTAGTTATGACTTTAGCTTTCTTGGTTCTTTTCCGCGCAAAACAATTTTTGTTATGTTTTACATTTTTAAGACAGAGACAACAAATGCAGGATGTAAAGTTATCTTATAAAATGTTACTGTCATAATAGTTTTTCTTGTTGTAGTTTATTCTTTGTATTAATTTTCTAAATATTTGCAGTAAAAGTTTTGACAGATTTTCCATGACCAATCAGATTCTAATATTTTGGACAAGTTTTATCAGCAATATCAACTAAAAATAATTTTGGTAAAATTACATTTTAATCTTATAAGTAGTTATACAAAATATTAGATATCTACACAACCAAGTATACATTTATAATATTAGCAACTCAACAGTTTATCGTTACTAGGGAAGTACTTATTTTAGTACAATTAAATGAACAAATTTTTAGCTATGATGTACTATTTTTATTTTATGCAACAAATATCTCAGTTATTATAAATAATAAGACTATGAAATATGAATAGAAATAAAAAACTAATACAATTAAACATATTAATTATTTGGTAAAGCAATTTTTATGAACATTTTGTAAAAAGATAACAATTAATAATGACACTTAAATACACTAAACTAAAATACTATCCATATATAATCTTTTAAAAAGCAGATGTATGACATAAAATACACAGTCATTATTAACTTAAAGTATTAATGAAGTTTTAATGAGTTATTTAAAATGTAAAAGGTAACTAATACATAAAACAAAAAAAGTTTAATTTGAGAACTATTATGAAATATATTTTGAATATTACGAAAGACTAAAAACAGCTAAGTAGGTGATAAGATTTAAATTAATTTTGTTTGTTGTAAATAACCATGTCAGACTCAACTTTAAAAACTGCAGCATCATTATCCATTAAACAATTTACAAATTGAGTATTACGGAATGCAGCTGCTGGTGTTAAAACATCCCTATAATACAACATAATATTTTAATAAAATTTCAAACTTTATTATTTTTAAATAAAATTTTATACCCTTTGAGAATATTATTTTGATCTTAAAAATAGTAGTTAATAATCAGAGTAGTCTTAAAGTATAGGCTCAAAAATTCTAAGGGTACCTAATTTATTTAAAAAATATTATAGTACTGATGAATGCTCACACATCACTCATACAGATTATAGACCAAAATATGCTTTCATTTCGCCTTCAAAAGGAATAAAATATTCAAGTGATTTAATGAAAATAATTTATTTAAACTACTGTAGATAGCAGTGTTTCCCAACCTTTTTATAATGACGACCCTTAAAATTACTCCTTGTTGATTACGCAACCCACCTCCACTAAAAAAAATGTAATTGTATATATATTTCTGTGTAAGTTTATTCAGTCGCGACCCATAGGCTGGAAAACACTGTTGTATAGTGTATATTAATTATTATTTATTAAATTATATACGATCAATGAAAAGCAACGATTTATTCATAATACTAATTATATACTAGCATCCTGAGTAGAATACCAATTTTTTGGTTTATTACCCAGGTTAGTTCTTATTTTTCAAAGAGTAAAATTAATATTATTCATTATACTCATACTAATAAATTCATATAAAAGTATTAATAAAACAGGTATTTAATAATTTGGATATTGTTTTTCATTGAGTGTAGACTAACTCTATTTGAATAGCTAATAGATCCGTTTTATTGTACTCCTATATATAGATGCTGATTACAGAATACATTTAGTTTCTTCATAAATTTGATATAGCCTGCTTTAACATTTATTTAAATGACAAATTTAAATAAAATATTAATTATTTTATGTATTCAAATAATATGTATTACACTTTTATTAAACTACTAAAAGTATTAATTTTATAATTCAATAATTATTTAAGGTTGGGCTTGCATAACTTTAAGGCAGTTCTGCTAATGATAATTGGATTAACTTACCCTAATAAGGAGAATTCTAAGAGGTTCAAATATGGCCAAGATTGATAGTAATAAAAATAATAGTATAGCAAAGATAGCTGGTAATAAACCACTCATAACCCTATAATTTCGAACATGAAAATTATAAGGTAAATCTTCTATGGTTTTGGCATGATGTATTGACCTAGCAACAACAGCTTCATCAGGTTCTAGAAAAGCTAAACACCAATCTATGGTGTTACTTTGCATACTTATTTGCTGTCTATGCAATATCCTAAAATTTAAAATGTACAAGTTAAAATTAATTATTTAAAATTCATTCTCATACTTAAATAACAAAATATTTTTACAACTTGAACAAGGTATATTTCTAGGGCAGTGTATGTTAAGTGGTATACTCTATTCTAAATAAGTTTGGAAAAACTTATGTGGCCGACACCCAGTTCGAGTGCTGCAATTGGTCAGAATATATATCATAACACATGGTCATCACGCCGCTTAACTACATTTCTATGAACTACAACACATTCACATTCTCATTCTTTCCAAACTTATTTGGAATATAGTAGAGACAATATTGAAAGACTATTCCTTAAAAATATTACATAATAGCCTAAGTTAATCATTAAGATTGAGGAGATTATACAAGAGGATTTAATTAATAACTGCTTGATGTTTCGTCTTCACATAACATAATATATAGTATATAAATAAAATGTTATAATCAGAATAATCTATTTAACTATTATTATAAGCATGAAAGTAGATTGACCTAATATTAAATTAAACGGTAAGAATAAAATCTAGCTCACTTAGTTTATTTTATTTTGAACACTGAGACAAAAATTACATCTAATTGTTTGTTAATACAATGTAATAAAAGTATCATTATAATATTATAATAATTTTACTAAAATATTTAATATATTATACCAGTGGTTAACAACCTTTCTGGTCTCACGGGACACATTCACAAATTAAAAAGTTTGTGAGCCTAACAAAAATAAAAATGTTGTATCCATAACTAGTGATGGGTAAATATATTTTTGGTATATCCCCTTGTTATTTACCCGGTATTTTGGGTAATTACTTCAAACAAAAATAATTTAATAACATTTTGTTCATACACAAACAACTATAAACAGTATGGTGATTCAAGTCAAAATACCTATATTTAATTAAATATGTTTTATGTGAAAAGTTGACAAGATAATATTTTTCAAAAAATACAGAAAAAAATATAATATTCATAAACTCACTATTGTCATCATATTGTCTAAAAGAAAATATAAAATACATATTAATATATAAAAAAAATAAATAAACAATATTAATAAAGTAATAAAAAAATGTATTTGTTTAACCAGAATTCAAATATGAAATAAAACATAACAAAATGTAAAATGCATAATAAACAAATAAAAATTTCTTACCCTTTGGGAATTTACCCACAGCCCATCCACTACTCATAATTATCCACTATGAAAAAAAAAAACAATCTAAAACTTTAAAATAATGAAATGTATAAAAAAATGTTGTCATTTTTAAAATTTAAAGCAGGCCGTATACAATAGAGGAGCAGACCGCCAGTTGCTAACCACTGTTATACTATTAAAAGAAAAAAAATACTTCTAAAATAAAAACTATGTTTTATTTTTATACTTTTTCACATATAATACCAGTTTTGTACTTGAACAATTAACCGGAACTCTGTTAATTTTTATATAATTTAACAAATATAAAGATGTTGTAAAATGATACATACTTGAAAATATTTGGCTTCAATCGAGTCACTTCCATTAACTTATTCAACAGATTTCGGTAGTATAATCGTTGTTTTCTAGTAGCCAAAGCAGTACAACACTTATCCAAACACTTTCATGGATTAATCCAGTCTAAAATACAATCATAGCTTATTAGGGTTAGCAATTAAAAATGCTACTTTATTAAATTAGCTTTTTGCATAAAATTTGAATACTTATATAATGAAATTTAATATTAACAACCAATATTAGCAAAACTTCAAAAACTAAAAAATGGATATATAATATCTTAGTTATAACATATTAATGTGCAGTAATGAAGCTGAAAGTTAGTTTTTAAGTAATTAGATCAATTTATGAAAAAAATAATATTATTATACATTTATTTTATTTGATATCAATAAATATTGCTGAGTCTTATTGATTTAAATTAATTATTAAACATTTATCATTATTTATATTATCAATTAAAAAATGTATTATTATTATCTTCTATATATAATGATAATTTTGTTAGTGTATTATAAAAAAACAGTTTTTACTACTTATTCTAATAAAAATATGCTATTCACTATAGTAAATGCAAATGAACTCAGATACATTTTTATGTATATGTCAACATTCTTCAATTCGCCTAAAATTAAAACGCAATTAATAAACAAATAAAAATAAAATTCAGATAAGTATATATAAATATATATGCTACGGTCAAGGTAGGAAATCTGGGCATTGTTATACAATGTTTGAATATTTTGGGAAATGTTACAATCACAGTAGATTATAATCTACCGTGGTTATAATGATCATTTTAATACTCAAATTGTTCATACATTGGCCGGGAATTTATGAGATTGTCCGGGCAAAGTGTATCTTCCCCGGATTCAAGTGAGCAAGCAAAGTAAATTAGATTCAGCGCACTGTACATATTTATATTGAATAGCACTTATACATAACAATGACACTAGAAAACTATACTGAGATATTTTATTTGTATGTGACACTCATAACAAATAACAAGAACTGATCCGCAATCTTCACAATAAAGTAATCACCTTAGTATATTGCATGAACACTATTGCTATTCACGATATGCAAAGAGGTGTTTATCTAGGCTAATGAGGTACCACCAGTACAAATTTTTTTAAGAAATGAAGTGACAAGAAAACTTCTAAATTAGGTGGTCAATAGTATGATAGGTATACTTGCAATACATAATGTAAGACCAACCGGTGTAAATATAAAAAATCTGGCCGACTTAGTAATTCAAAGTACCACAATAGTGGTGTATGTAGTAATAAATTAAGTAAAATAATGCTATTTTTATGTGTCATGTGATTATTATTTTTTAGTAAAAATAAAATAATTATAATTAAAAAAAAAAAAAGTATTCATTTTTATCATGTCAAACCACTTTTAGATTATTATTAACTCTTCAGTTGTATGTACCTAACTGGAAACCTAATAGGTTTAAAAACTTATACTTGAAGCGTCTATTTTAGGTTTTTTTTATGATTATCTAAGTACCCTGTAAGATTTTTTATTCAATTTTTAACTTATAGTGTCCAGACAAGGTTAACGTATTTCAACTTTGCCTTTGAACCTCAGGCACTGTGCACAATGCCCGTCTCCCTACTTTGTCCATAACATATATTTTTTAATGTCTATTAACTATAAATATACCATTGAAATGATTGTATAAAAATTCCACACCAAGGCCAGCAGGTACACTCTTAATACCAAGTGCACTAACAATTATTGAATTATTCTCTTCAGCTTGTTTATTATATAAATATGCCATTTTCTCCATAAACTATAGTTAAAAATGTATTATATAACTGAATACAAACAAAATTTACAAAAATTAAAATAATATTTTCTAAACACATTTTTATTTTTATAATTGTTCATTTACAAACATGCAATAATATAACAAAAACAATTAATATTTAACATACTTTTAAAAATACACACACAAAAAAAAAAAATGATAGATACTTTAGAATCCCGATATAAAAATAACAATTTATCTAAATTTAACAACCTATACATCATTACATCACTTACTAATGGTTCACCAGTTACATCAACATAATGAGTAGATGTTAAAACACAAGATTTGACTACAACTTCTCCATATATATATAGTATGGTGAAATACAGTTTATAACCACAGAAGTTTTTTGAGCCATTATCATTACAGTTGTAATATCGTATACAGTGTCATAAATAATATCAATTATTTTATCTTCATAACCATCTATATAATATTTAATAAATACATCAAAAATACTAAACATAAGTAATAAAATCTATTTCTATAGTATTATATTTCTAGATCTATAGGCTGTAATGCTCAGCATTAATATTTCATCAAACAATAAATTATTTTATGTATATTCAAGTCCATAAAAAAAATAAAAATACAATTACATTTTATACTCTGATATTAAAATAACATTACTGGAGACAGTGCTTAACATCATTTATAGAAACGAAAAACACCATTGTTGTTTTAAAAGTTAAAAATTCAAACATTACACAATGGTTTTTAACGTTCCTTAAAAAATGAAAGCTGTTATCTGTAAATCCTAAATTGAATAATTATTTTATAGTAATGGATATTATAAAATAAGAAAACTTACCAAGAGTTATATACAACTTATCCAATATATTTTTAATTTATCAATGTTACGTCTAGCAATAGCCCATGTTAAATTGTATGTTTGAGAAAGGTGATCCATTTCCATAACAACATGTTTTCCAGTATATCCTGAAGCTCCAAAAATGATTATATCATATTTGCGTTTTGATTTTGTATCAATAATATGTTCGTTGGCCGGATTTTGTTTGACAGTAATTTCTTGGTTGAGTATTTTGACAACCATTTTTGATGCTTGTTCTTACGTTGGGATCCTATTACAATAAAGATAATACAGTATTTTATTAACACATTCAAGTATTTCAAGTTATAGTATATATTATAAAGCAATAATGAAACTATTACTATATTGACATAATGCAATAAACATTTAGGTTAGAATTACTCTTTACTTTATAGTAGCGACTAGCTCGTTGAAATCATTTTAACCAAACAATATTAGTTAATTTGACAATTAATAAGAAAATTTTGAACATAGGAATACGGTGATAGTCGAGGTGATAGTGGAAGTACATTAGTACAATAGTACATCCCAACTGAATAAACTACATTGCTGGAATAGGAGGTAGAGAAGGGGCCATTGTCAAGAATTCTATCATCCATAGCTAGCACAACTCCAAAAAATGAAATAATATATTTATCTCTATACAAAATACTCGTGATACGATTCGGAGTCTTGGACTAGACACTCGAGGACATATTGTCATTATAGATCTACCCACGTGTGTACAATTGCCCAAAGAGACAGACCGAAACAGCATATGACGTTTTTGTCGTAACCTAGCGGAATAAGCCATTATTTCGTTAATGGCCCGATCATGTGGTACTCACCTCGGACAATGACACGCAGTAAGATGGTAAGATTAAAATATGACGACCGCAGAAATTAAGTCTGCGAGACTGTATCGATCCAAGACCTCTAGGCAAACTGGTAGGAAACGAAATGATAAACGAAACCATTAGGTTAAGAAATAACAAAAACGTCGAAAACGATGCCGCCACACTGGTAATCGACAAGTTGTTGAGTGGAGTGGATTGCGCGTGTGTAAGCGAGTTTAGCGGGGATGACGCTTGTTGGTGTCTCCCATCCGCCCAAAAACACCAATTGGCGGTTATGGTGCGTACTGCTTGACGTGTCCTAACTGTGTAGATAATATAAATTATAGATAAATATGCACCTCCATAAAAATAATTATATTGTGCCGGTTACCAGCATATATGTTATCAACAGCATGAACCACAACAAGTAAACATAACCGGCTTAAACAATATATATTGCCCGAACCTTGATTGTTCAGTGATAAAATCAATTCACCGTGGTTTGATGCATTTGTTCTAAGTGTTAACACTACTATTACCACTTGAATTTAAATATTATAATAATCATTAATATAACGAAATCATAAAATCGAATAATGTAATAAAAGTAATTATTGTAATATGGCGCTCAATAATGAATAATAACAAAAATAATAAAATGTAATGAAGATGATCAAGACTTATAGCATTTGCATTACCATCATAAATAGTCGATAGATATGGTAAGGCATAACACTATAGCAGGAATAAACAAATACTTTTCATAGTGCGCAAAATTCAAATTTTAAATTTTATTTTGCATATTATATTAACATATTTTTACATATTGACGCACATTTGCGATTTTTAATAATTGCTATAATTATTTATAGATGAAAATTGTTAAACATGATATTATATGATAATTTGACTTATATTACAAATCCATATTTTTAATTGCTTATAAAACAAACAAATATTAAACGTTAACACTGACAGAGGGTGTGAGCGTCGCCGTACTGAAGAAGACGGCCGATCCACCATGAGGAAAAACTAGTTGGTCGTTTGCCATTGATCGCGTCCCTGCTTACCGTAACAGAGCGTTATTTACACAGCTTTTGCTGTATTTGTGTATTTGTTGTTCATTTAATAAAGATTTTTGTTGTTATAAACTAATTATTTTACGCCGATATTAACACAAGTGTCTTGAACCTTGACTACGAGACTAAGGATATGATTTTAATTTATCATTTTTAACTATTATGTTTCATTTAACTTGATATTTTTACTTCATAAAATCTAAATCATGATTTTATAATTTAATTTTGACGAATAACACAATTTCATAATTTTTTCATATTGAAAAGGAGCAAATTTCAGTTCATATACAAATGCATTCTGTGGTTTAACTCATTTTACATTTTAATTCTTCAATACATTCTGGTACTTGTAGTATTTTTATGGTTTATCATAATTATTATTTCTTATCATTTTTTCCATTATATTTATATCTCATATAATTTTGTAGTTTTACATTCGTATTTGTATTTAAGTTTTAACAGTAAATTATTTTCAAGTATTTTGTAACAAAAATGAAGTTTGTCTGTTAGTTTTTGTTTTCATGTTTTCATTTCTGAATTATTCAGTATTATCCATTGTCATATAAAGATTTTCGTACTTATTATTTTTTGTCATTCGTACTATAAATTATATTCAATTGCCATTAAACGTACAATGCATAAAACCATTATTATTATCAGTATCTCCTAGTTCATTTTCAACATTAGATGTTGATACTTTCCAAAAGTAGTATGAATGCAAATTCCTGTCTCAGCATACCTTAAGTGATCTGCTGTATTGGCGTCTGAAAAAATGTAGTCAGTTAAATATATTTAATAGTTGGAGAATAACTTGAGAATACAGTGTTTAATAAGCAGTTATATGTATGAATTTGTAATAATAATCAAAATAATCATATAAAACCATGTGTTATAGTGTTGATGAAGTATCGGCTAAAATTAAATAAATGAAAGTTAATAATGGAAAATTATAATTATTTTTTAATGTGATAAACTTTTTGTTACATTACTATTAAGTTACTATTAATTAAATTCAGTCACCATTAAAGATATATTGCATAAAACCATTATTATTATCAGTATCTTCTAGTCCATATTCAATATAAAATGTTGATACTTTCCAAATGTAGTATGAATGTGAATTCCTGCCTCAGCATGCCTTGAGTGATCTGCTCTACTGCTGTCTGAAAAAATGTAGTCAGTTAAATATGTATAACGGTTGGATGATAAAATGTCACTACTACATACTATAAGGAGAACGAAAATGTTTATATGACAACTTCTACGTGAACAACAATGAATAATTCAAAAATGGAAACAATCAAAACAAAAACTAACAGAAAAACTTCATTTTTATTACAAAATAATTGAAAACAATTTACAGTTGAATCTTAAATACAAATACGAATGTGGAACTGTAAAAAGATATGAACTTGAAGCATTTAACAAATGATAAGAAATAATAATTATGATAAGCCATAATAGATTATACAAATCTACCAGAATGTCTTGTAGGATTTAAACGTAAAACAAGTGTAACTAAAAAATACACTTGTACAATAACTGAAAATTGCTTCAGAAATAATATACTAAAAAACAAAGAAAAAGTACGATCAAAAAGAACTACAAGTAAATGTAAAAATTGGCGACTAAGTATGGGTAAAAAACCACCAACAGAAGGGAAAGTTAGGACCAAAATGGGTGGGCCCTTACAATGTAATACAATTAAATAATAACGAAAATATAAAAATTCAACGAGGCAGAAAGGAAATAAAATCACACAAAAATGAAATAAAACTTGCAAATTAAAATTCAATAATTCATAACACACAATGCAAATATAATAATTACTCATAAATTTGTTTATTAAAATATTCAAAGCCATATTACTTAATTTTGTTTTTCCAATTTTCTTACATTTTTTTTTCTTCTCATTTTCAGAATTATTTTTGGAAACCGATGGCAAATTCATTCAATCTAACTCCAATATACAACCCATTAGGAATCTATTTTCACACAATAAACAATTTACGCATATACAACTCACTGGCGCTTCTTAACCTATATTAATATTACAAACTATAATGAAAAATACAATAAAATCGGTAACATGATAAAAGATTTTGAAGAGTCCTGTGAAATGAATAAAGCCCTTGAGATACAACAACTTTGTTCCCAATATAATTACCAAGCATATAACTTTTTATCAGAAATTAGTAGTAATAAAGAAAATGTAATGAAAATTATAGATCAACCAAAAAATAATAGCCGTACCAAGAGAGGACTTATCAATTTAGTTGGGAGAGTATCTAACGTCCTATTCGGTGTATATGACGACACCAACGCAGAATATTTTTATAGTAAAATAAGAGATATTGAAATTTCAAATTCACACGTTTCTAATTTATCTGATGCACGAATACAAATTATGCAATCAATTATATCAAACGTAAACTTATCGCTATTAGAAATAAATAAAAATGAAATTAATTTAGCTGACAAGTACAGTTATCTACTTCATGAATTGCAAACAGAGATAGCTACAATAGGTATCTTAAATTTTAAAACAGCACTAGAAGAAAGAATATCATTATTAAATATAATTTTAACACAATACGCATTTAAAACAGAAAATTTACTAAATATAATAAATATGGCCCTACATTGTTTCATTCACTCCAGTATATTAGATACAAATACCCTTAAAAACCAGTTAAAAGATATTAAAACAGAATTACCCATAGGAGAAAGCATACTAATAGATTTAGATAATTCAGGAATATCAGAATTGTTAAGACTAATAACAACTAACATAGTATATATAGAAAATGTATTAATTTTCGTCATAGAAATACCTTTAGTTAACAATTATGAATTTATATTATATAAAAACATATTTTTACCTGTTAACATATACGATAACGACTATGTAATGATAGCTCCAAAATCTGATTATATAGCTAAAGATAAATCTAGATTATATTATTTAGAATTAAGCGAATTACAAGTATCAAAATGTAAACAAATGATGAATACATTATTATGTACTTATGATCAACAGTTACATCATTTGGATGAATCTTGTGAACTAACAATATTAAGAAAGCCAGGTATATTGCCTAATTTGTGTAACTTAAAAAATTTTAATTTTAATTTTAATAAATAGCATAGGTTAGATAATACAAATTCTTGAATATATGTTATGATTAGGGATAGTAATATTAAAAGTATAAATAATTCAGAAACAATAGTTGTAAGAATAACTGGCACTGGCATTTTAAATTTATACAATCAATGTGAAACCAATACTGATGATGGGACATTATTAATAGCAAAAAGAAAAATAACTACTAAAATGTACAAAGACTTTGTCCCACAACTTGAGGTTTCAACTGGAAAACTAAATTAAACATTACAAATACAATTTAAAATAATTAAAAGTATTCCAGATAAAGGTAATTCTAAAGTAAAAAAAATTTATTCAAAATAATAGAATATTCCAAATCACTAGAAGAATTAAAAAAAACAAAAACAATTTACAATTAACAATTGAAACTTAAATACAAATACGAATGTAAAACTGTAAAAAGATATGAACTTTAAGCATTTAACAAAAGATAAAAAATAATAATTATGATAAGCCATATTAGAAAGTACAAAACTACCAGAATGTCTCGTAGAAACTAATTGCAAAATAAGTGTAACAAAAAAATACACTTGTACAATAACTGAGTATTGACTTAAATGAAATACATAAAAGTTAACAATGGAATATTAGAATCATTTTCTGAATCTAATGGACAGGGTATCTTGACAGTAACATTGTAAACCACTGCTATTAATTGACTATAAAAGAAATTCATTAACCATTATACTTACAGTGCATATAACCATAATTAAAATCAGAATCTTCTTGTCCAGTTTCAACATGGGATGTTGGACGTAAGATGATGATACTTTCCCAAGTAGAAGATATTTGTTTTCCTGTCCCTGCATGCCTTAAGTTAATTGCTTTTCTGCCGTCTAAAAATGTTAAGTCGGTTATATATCTATAATGGTTAAGGAATATCTTGAGAATAAAGTGTTATATAAGCAATTAAACGTGTGCATTTTTAATATTTGTAAAAATTATCATATAAAAAGAAAAGGTAGTCTTTATGAAGTGTTAGCTTCAATGAAATACATGAAAGTTAAAAATGGATAATAAGTATGATTTTCCTTATCTAATAGTCTAGGTTTTATGAGACTAACATGAAAACAATGTATACTATAAGCAGTTAAAAATATGAATTTTTTATATACATCGAAAATTAACATATAAAATCATGTTTTTAAGTGTTTATGAGGTCCAAGATTTAATGAAATACATGAAAATTGTCAATGGGAAATAAGAACGATTTTCCTGATCAGTAGTCTAGGTTTCAAGATACTAACATGAGAATTGAGTATTTTGTAAGCAATTAAAAAAATGAATTTGTAAAATACGCCAAATTTTCCATATAAAAACATGTTTTATAATGTTTATGAAGTATTGGCTTAAATGTAATGTATGACAGTAATTAATGCTAAATAAGAAACATATTATCTAAATAGTGGTTAAGGTTTCAAGATATTAACATGAGAATTTAGTATTTTATAAGCAATTAAAAAAATAGGAATTAATAATATACGTCAAAATTATTATATAAAAACATGTTTTATAGTGTTTATGAGGTATCAGCTTAAATAAAATACTTGGAAGTTAATAATCCTAAATAAGAATAATTTACTGAATTCATTGGTCTTGGTTTCATGATACTATTTTTTTGTTTCACTAATATTAAGTTGCTACCAATTATGTTCAATAACCATTACACACACATTGCATAAATCCAATATTATTATCAATATCTTCTAGTGTATTTTCAAAATAAGATGTTGATACTTTTCCAAAGTGGTATAAATGCAAATTCCTGTCTCAGCAAGCCTTGGGTGAACTGCTGCACTGCAATCAGCAAAAAATGTAGTCAGTTAAATATGTAAAATTGGTGGAGAATTAATTGAGAAATGAGTGTTTCATAAGCAGTTCAAAATATGAATTTATAACACAAGTCAAAATTATCATTTAAAAGCATGTTTTATAATGTTTATGAAGTATCAGCATCAATCAAATTTTTTGAATTTGAGTTTTTGTTTAATCTTTTCGAAATTTGAGTGCTGACTCATAAATGCCACGACGAGTTTGAAAGGTTAATAAAGGTTAAAAAATCGAATGGATTGTTTTTTCATACACGCATAATTTTCTGTATGGTACCTATACCACCGTATAACGATTTAACGAAGTATCTTTTTGAACTTTGTTTTTTTACACGTTTTATGTTTGTTAAGGTTTCAACGTTTAGCAATTACGCCAACAGCATAAAAAATAGTTTATATATAAATAGTTTTTCATCAAATCATATAGAGAATACATCTATTTAATGTTTATAGTGTTTATATCCCTCGTTTAGCGTTAAGAATTTAATATGTACCTAAGCGATTTCGTTGTTTATACGAGATACGACCATCATTTTTAAAATGTACGACGCAGTCAGTAGATTACTTCTGATCACTTCAGACTCAAATCTGCTCGAATACAACATTTCATTTATTATTTATTAGTTTTAATTATATGTGTATATTTAATATGCAATATATTAGTATGATTGGTAGTAATTTGTTTTGAATTTCACAATATAACTTCGGTAATATTTATAGGAGATAAAGATTTAAATTTTATGGACATCGATCATAAAAAATAAATTATTATGATTTATTTACATTGTTAAGTATTCAAATAATGAATCGTTATATGTATAAGATATATAACATACAAGACCGTTAAGTTCAATTAGTTAACCAGTGGACTGTACAGTCCGGAGAATATTTATGCATAATAAATGCTTACCTGCAACTATCTAAACACTTAAATAATACATACATCTATAGTTTAATGTTATTACTTTTTGACTTTTGTCTTACTAGTTACTATGTATCTATATTAAGACTCATGATATTTATACAACTGCCTGCTTAATTTACAAAGTACACAATATTATTGGAAATTTATTTCATTATATTATGCTCAGTTAATCAGTTTTGAAATTGTATTTGTTTCTGAAAATATTATAATATTAAACATTTTTGAATTCGGCGGCCAGAGATAAAATCTAATAAGTTGAATATTCTAATCCGAATTGATATGATGTTTTTCATCCATGATTGTGGTTTAGTGATATAAAACATTGTTTATCTATTAATATAATCGTTTGTATTTACTGTCTGATTTATGTTTCATATCTTTTTGCAGTTTTATATTCGTATTTGTATTTAAATTTCAACTTTAAATTGTTTTCAAGTATTTTGAAATAGGAATGAAGTTTGTCTGTTAGTTTTTGTTTGATTATTTCCATTTCTGAATTATTCACCGTTGTCCACGTACTAGTTGTCATAAACAGACTTTCGATCTCTTTATGGTGTGTAGTAGTGACATTTTATCCTCCAACCATTATACATATTTAACCGACAATTTTTTTTAGATGGCAGTACAGCAGATCACTCAAGGATTGCTAAGACATGAATTAACGTTTTAAACACTTGACAAAGTTACAACATCCTACGTTGAAAATGGACTAGACGATACTGACAATAATAATGGTTTTATGCAAAGTACGAGTAATGGGTATAGAATATAATTGTGATTCAATTAATAGTAGTGTTACTAAAAGTCATGTAACCTTGACCATTAGATTAAGTAATGATGCTTATTTACCATTATTAACTTTCATATTTTTCAGATTGCAGTGCAACAGATCACTCAACGGTTGCTGAGCATGAATTAACATTTTTAGCGCTTGGAATAGTTTCAACATCCTATGTTTAATATGGATTAGAAGGTATTAATATTAATAATGGTGTTTTGCACGGTACGTGTAATGTTAAATGAATGTAATTGATAGCAACATAATAGAAGTGTAACAAAAAGTTAGTGTTATGAAACCCTTACCATTAGATTAAGTAAATGATTCTTATTTAGCATTATTACCTTCCATGTATTTGATTGATGCTGATACTTCATAAACATTATAAAACATGTTTTTATATTGTAAATTTGGCGTATTTTACAAATTCATTTTTTTAATTGCTTATAAAATACTCAATTCTCATGTTAGTATCTTGAAATCTTGACCACTAGAAAGAGAAATTGGATCTGATTTAGCATTAATTACTTTCATACATTTCATTTAAGCCAATACTTCATAAACACTATAAAACATGTTTTTATATTGTAAATTTGGCGTATTTTACAAATTCATTTTTTTAATTGCTTATAAAATACTCAATTATCATGTTAGTATCTTTAAACCTTCACCACTAAATTAAGAAATTGGTTCTAATTTAGGATTTATAAATATCATACATTTCATTTATGCCAATGTTTCATAAACTCTATAAAACTTGTTTTTATATGATAATTTTGGAGTATATTACAAATTCAAATTTTTTATGGCTTATGAAACACTCAATTCTCAATTAATTGACATGAAACCAACACCATTGAATTAAGTAAATGATTCTTATTTAACTTTATTAACTTCCATGTATTTCATTGATGCTGATACTTCATAAACACTATAAACATGCTTTTAAATGATAATTTTGACTCGTGTTTTAAATTCATATTTTAAACTGCTTATGAAACACTCATTTCTCAATTAATTCTCCACTAATTTTACATATTTAACTGACAACATTTTTTGCAGATTGCAGTGCAGCAGTTCACTCAAGGCTTGCTGAGACAGAAATTTGCATTTATACCACTTTGGAAAATATCAACATCTTATTTTGAAAATAAACTAGAAGATACTTATAATAACAATAATGGTCTTTTGCAAGGTACGTGTAATAATAACTGTATGTAATTGATAGCAACTTAATATTAGTGAAACAAAAAGTAAGTATCATGAAACCAAGACCAATGAATTAGGTAGATGATTCTCATTAAGCATTATTAATTCCATGGATTTCATTGATGCTGATACTTCATAAACACTATAAACATGCTTTTAAATGACAATTTTGACTCGTGTTATAAATTCATATTTTTAACTGCTTATGAAACACTCAATTCTCAATTAATTCTCCACTAATTTTACATATTTAACTGACTACATTTTTTTCAGATTGCAGTGCAGCAGTTCACCCAAGGCTTGCTGAGACAGGAATTTGCATTCATACCACTTTGGGAAAGTATCAACATCTTATTTTGAAAATAAACTAGAAGATATTGATAATAATATTGGATTTATGCAATGTGTGTGTAATGGTTATTGAATATAATTGATAGCAAATTAATACTAGTGAAACAAAAAATTAGTATCATGAAACCAAGACCAATGAATTAAGTAAATGATTCTTATTTAGCATTATTAACTTCCATGTATTTTTGTTGATGCTGATACTTCATAAACACTATAAAACATGTTTTTATATGATAATTTTAACGTAAATTACAAATTCAAATTTTTTATGGCTTATGAAATACTGAATTCTCAATTTAGTGTCTTGAAACTTTGACCACTAGAAAGAGAATATGTTTCTTAATTAGCATTAATTACTTTCATACATTTCATTTAAGCCAATACTTCATAAACACTATAAAACATGTTTTTATATTGTAAATTTGGCGTATTTTACAAATTCATTTTTTTAATTGCTTATAAAATACTCAATTCTCATGTTAGTATCTTTAAACCTTGACCACTAGAAAGAGAAATTGGATCTGATTTAGCATTAATTACTTTCATACATTACATTTAAGCCAATACTTCATAAACACTATAAAACATGTTTTTATATGGTAGATTTGACGTATATTACAAATTCATTTTTTTAATTGCTTATAAAATACTCAATTCTCATGTTAGTACCTTGAAACCTTGACCACTAGAAAGAGAATATGTTTCTTAATTAGCATTAATTACTTTCATACATTTCATTTAAGCCAATACTTCATAAACACTATAAAACATGTTTTTATATGGTAGATTTGACGTATATTACAAATTCATTTTTTTAATTGCTTATAAAATACTCAATTCTCATGTTAGTACCTTGAAACCTTGACCACTAGAAAGAGAATATGTTTCTTAATTAGCATTAATTACTTTCATACATTTCATTTAAGCCAATACTTCATAAACACTATAAAACATGTTTTTATATTGTAAATTTGGCGTATTTTACAAATTAATTTTTTTAATTGCTTATAAAATATTCAATTCTCATGTTAGTATCTTTAAACCTTGACCACTAGAAAGAGAAATTGGATCTGATTTAGCATTAATTACTTTCATACATTACATTTAAGCCAATACTTCATAAACACTATAAAACATGTTTTTATATTGTAAATTTGGCGTATTTTACAAATTCATTTTTTTAATTGCTTATAAAATACTCAATTCTCATGTTAGTATCTTTAAACCTTGACCACTAGATTAAGAAATTGGTTCTAATTTAGGATTTATAAATATCATACATTTCATTTATGCCAATGTTTCATAAACTCTATAAAACTTGTTTTTATATGATAATTTTGGAGTATATTACAAATTCAAATTTTTTATGGCTTATGAAACACTCAATTCTCAATTAATTGACATGAAACCAACACCATTGAATTAAGTAAATGATTCTTATTTAACTTTATTAACTTCCATGTATTTCATTGATGCTGATACTTCATAAACACTATAAACATGCTTTTAAATGATAATTTTGACTCGTGTTTTAAATTCATATTTTAAACTGCTTATGAAACACTCATTTCTCAATTAATTCTCAACCAATCTTACAAATTTAACAGACTACATTTTTTTCAGATTGCAGTGCAGCAGTTCATCCAAGGCTTGCTGAGACAGAAATTTGCATTCATACCACTTTGGGAAAGTATCAACATCTTATTTTGAAAATAAACTAGAAGATACTGATAATAATATTGGATTTATGCAATGTGTGTGTAATGGTTATTGAATATAATTGATAATAAAATAATAGTTGTAAAACAATTGTTATTTGTTATATATATGAATAAAAGATTAGTAAACACTTTTAGCTTGTAATTTTTATTCTTCTTATTTACCTATGCTATAAAAATCTTTTATTTAGACTATATATAAATGATAATTTTGATAAAAATTACAAATTCACATTTTCAACTTTTTATAGTAGAATTAATCATTAAGTCAATATTAACACCAACAGAGGGCGGGAGGTTCACCATACCTTGGTCGACGGCTGACCTGCCACATGAAGAATCTAGTTGGTTGTGTGCCGTTCACCGTTCCACTGCTCTCCGGAGTAGGGCGGTATATTTATTAGGCTTTTGACCGAATGTCTTGTACATTTACGAAAGAATATTTATAATATCAACGAATTATTCATATTTTACGCCCGAAGTTAACACAAGTCAGTGTCCTGATCCTCGACCGATGCATTAAGAAAATGATTTAAATTTATCATTGAAAAATTATCATCAAATTCATTTGGAAAAGGGGTATTTTTCAGTTATTGTACAAGTGTATTCTTTTTTAAAAGTACAAAACATTCTGTTAATTTGTACAATCTTTTATGGCTTATAATAATTATTATTTGTTATCATCTGTTTATGCTTATATTTCGTATCTTTTTACAGTATTACATTCGTACTTGTGTTTAAGTTTCAACTGTAAATAGTTTTCAATTATTTTGTATTAAAAATGAAGGTTGTCTGTTAGTTTTTGTTTTGATTGTTTCAATTTCTAAATTATCCAGTGTTGTCCACACACGAGTTGTTATAGAATTATTTTCGTTCTCCTTATGGTGTGTAGTAGTGACAATTGGATTAAGTAAATGATTCTTTTTTAGCATTATTAACTTTCATGTATTTCATTGATGCTGATACTTCATAAACACTATAAACATGATTTTAAATGATAATTTTGACTCGTGTTATAAATTCATATTTTAAAATAATTATGAAACATTCAATTCTCAATTAATTCTCCACTAATTTTACATATTTAACTGACAACATTTTTTGCAGATTGCAGTGCAGCAGTTCACTCAAGGCTTGATGAGACAGGAATTTGCATTCATACCACTTTGGAAAATATCAACATCTTATTTTGAAAATAAACTAGAAGATACTTATAATAACAATAATGGTCTTTTGCAAGGTACGTGTAATAATAACAATATGTAATTGGTAGCAACTTAATAGTAGTGAAACAAAAAGTAAGTATCATGAAACCAAGACCAATGAATTAAGTAAATGATTCTTATTTAGCATTATTAACTTCCATGTATTTTTGTTGATGCTGATACTTCATAAACACTATAAACATGCTTTTAAATGACAATTTTGACTCGTGTTATAAATTCATATTTTAAACTGCTTATGAAACACTCAATTCTCAATTAATTCTCCACTAATTTTACATATTTAACTGACTACATTTTTTTCAGATTGCAGTGCAGCAGTTCACCCAAGGCTTGCTGAGACAGGAATTTGCATTCATACCACTTTGGGAAAGTATCAACATCTTATTTTGAAAATAAACTAGAAGATATTGATAATAATATTGGATTTATGCAATGTGTGTGTAATGGTTATTGAATATAATTGATAGCAAATTAATACTAGTGAAACAAAAAATTAGTATCATGAAACCAAGACCAATGAATTAAGTAAATGATTCTTATTTAGCATTATTAACTTCCATGTATTTTTGTTGATGCTGATACTTCATAAACACTATAAAACATGTTTTTATATGATAATTTTAACGTAAATTACAAATTCAAATTTTTTATGGCTTATGAAATACTGAATTCTCAATTTAGTGTCTTGAAACTTTGACCACTAGAAAGAGAATATGTTTCTTAATTAGCATTAATTACTTTCATACATTTCATTTAAGCCAATACTTCATAAACACTATAAAACATGTTTTTATATGGTAGATTTGACGTATATTACAAATTCATTTTTTTAATTGCTTATAAAATACTCAATTCTCATGTTAGTACCTTGAAACCTTGACCACTAGAAAGAGAATATGTTTCTTAATTAGCATTAATTACTTTCATACATTTCATTTAAGCCAATACTTCATAAACACTATAAAACATGTTTTTATATGGTAGATTTGACGTATATTACAAATTCATTTTTTTAATTGCTTATAAAATACTCAATTCTCATGTTAGTACCTTGAAACCTTGACCACTAGAAAGAGAATATGTTTCTTAATTAGCATTAATTACTTTCATACATTTCATTTAAGCCAATACTTCATAAACACTATAAAACATGTTTTTATATTGTAAATTTGGCGTATTTTACAAATTAATTTTTTTAATTGCTTATAAAATATTCAATTCTCATGTTAGTATCTTTAAACCTTGACCACTAGAAAGAGAAATTGGATCTGATTTAGCATTAATTACTTTCATACATTACATTTAAGCCAATACTTCATAAACACTATAAAACATGTTTTTATATGGTAGATTTGACGTATATTACAAATTCATTTTTTTAATTGCTTATAAAATACTCAATTCTCATGTTAGTACCTTGAAACCTTGACCACTAGAAAGAGAATATGTTTCTTAATTAGCATTAATTACTTTCATACATTTCATTTAAGCCAATACTTCATAAACACTATAAAACATGTTTTTATATGGTAGATTTGACGTATATTACAAATTCATTTTTTTAATTGCTTATAAAATACTCAATTCTCATGTTAGTACCTTGAAACCTTGACCACTAGAAAGAGAATATGTTTCTTAATTAGCATTAATTACTTTCATACATTTCATTTAAGCCAATACTTCATAAACACTATAAAACATGTTTTTATATTGTAAATTTGGCGTATTTTACAAATTCATTTTTTTAATTGCTTATAAAATACTCAATTCTCATGTTAGTATCTTTAAACCTTGACCACTAGATTAAGAAATTAGTTCTAATTTAGGATTTATAAATATCATACATTTCATTTATGCCAATGTTTCATAAACTCTATAAAACTTGTTTTTATATGATAATTTTGGAGTATATTACAAATTCAAATTTTTTATGGCTTATGAAACACTCAATTCTCAATTAATTGACATGAAACCAACACCATTGAATTAAGTAAATGATTCTTATTTAACTTTATTAACTTCCATGTATTTCATTGATGCTGATACTTCATAAACACTATAAACATGCTTTTAAATGATAATTTTGACTCGTGTTTTAAATTCATATTTTAAACTGCTTATGAAACACTCATTTCTCAATTAATTCTCAACCAATCTTACAAATTTAACAGACTACATTTTTTTCAGATTGCAGTGCAGCAGTTCATCCAAGGCTTGCTGAGACAGAAATTTGCATTCATACCACTTTGGGAAAGTATCAACATCTTATTTTGAAAATAAACTAGAAGATACTGATAATAATATTGGATTTATGCAATGTGTGTGTAATGGTTATTGAATATAATTGATAATAAAATAATAGTTGTGAAACAATTGTTATTTGTTATATATATGAATAAAAGATTGTAAACACTTTTAGCTTGTAATTTTTATTCTTCTTATTTACCTATGCTATAAAAATCTTTTATTTAGACTATATATAAATGATAATTTTGATAAAAATTACAAATTCACATTTTCAACTTTTTATAGTAGAATTAATCATTAAGTCAATATTAACACCAACAGAGGGCGAGAGGTTCACCATACCTTGGTCGACGGCTGACCTGCCACATGAAGAATCTAGTTGGTTGTGTGCCGTTCACCGTTCCACTGCTCTCCGGAATGGGGCGGTATATTTATTAGGCTTTTGACCGAATGTCTTGTACATTTACGAAAGAATAGTTATAATATCAACGAATTATTCATATTTTACGCCCGAAGTTAACACAAGTCAGTGTCCTGATCCTCGACCGATGCATTAAGAAAATGATTTAAATTTATCATTGAAAAATTATCATCAAATTCATTTGGAAAAGGGGTATTTTTCAGTTATTGTACAAGTGTATTCTTTTTTAAAAGTACAAAACATTCTGTTAATTTGTACAATCTTTTATGGCTTATCATAATTATTATTTGTTATCATCTGTTTATGCTTATATTTCGTATCTTTTTACAGTATTACATTCGTACTTGTGTTTAAGTTTCAACTGTAAATAGTTTTCAATTATTTTGTATTAAAAATGAAGGTTGTCTGTTAGTTTTTGTTTTGATTGTTTCAATTTCTAAATTATCCAGTGTTGTCCACACACGAGTTGTTATAGAATTATTTTCGTTCTCCTTATGGTGTGTAGTAGTGACAATTGGATTAAGTAAATGATTCTTTTTTAGCATTATTAACTTTCATGTATTTCATTGATGCTGATACTTCATAAACACTATAAACATGCTTTTAAATGATAATTTTGACTCGTGTTATAAATTCATATTTTAAAATAATTATGAAACATTCAATTCTCAATTAATTCTCCACTAATTTTACATATTTAACTGACAACATTTTTTGCAGATTGCAGTGCAGCAGTTCACTCAAGGCTTGATGAGACAGGAATTTGCATTTATACCACTTTGGAAAATATCAACATCTTATTTTGAAAATAAACTAGAAGATACTTATAATAACAATAATGGTCTTTTGCAAGGTACGTGTAATAATAACAATATGTAATTGGTAGCAACTTAATAGTAGTGAAACAAAAAGTAAGTATCATGAAACCAAGACCAATGAATTAAGTAAATGATTCTTATTTAGCATTATTAACTTCCATGTATTTTTGTTGATGCTGATACTTCATAAACACTATAAACATGCTTTTAAATGACAATTTTGACTCGTGTTATAAATTCATATTTTAAACTGCTTATGAAACACTCAATTCTCAATTAATTCTCCACTAATTTTACATATTTAACTGACTACATTTTTTTCAGATTGCAGTGCAGCAGTTCACCCAAGGCTTGCTGAGACAGGAATTTGCATTCATACCACTTTGGGAAAGTATCAACATCTTATTTTGAAAATAAACTAGAAGATATTGATAATAATATTGGATTTATGCAATGTGTGTGTAATGGTTATTGAATATAATTGATAGCAAATTAATACTAGTGAAACAAAAAATTAGTATCATGAAACCAAGACCAATGAATTAAGTAAATGATTCTTATTTAGCATTATTAACTTCCATGTATTTTTGTTGATGCTGATACTTCATAAACACTATAAAACATGTTTTTATATGATAATTTTAACGTAAATTACAAATTCAAATTTTTTATGGCTTATGAAATACTGAATTCTCAATTTAGTGTCTTGAAACTTTGACCACTAGAAAGAGAATATGTTTCTTAATTAGCATTAATTACTTTCATACATTTCATTTAAGCCAATACTTCATAAACACTATAAAACATGTTTTTATATTGTAAATTTGGCGTATTTTACAAATTCATTTTTTTAATTGCTTATAAAATACTCAATTCTTATGTTAGTACCTTGAAACCTTGACCACTAGAAAGAGAATATGTTTCTTAATTAGCATTAATTACTTTCATACATTTCATTTAAGCCAATACTTCATAAACACTATAAAACATGTTTTTATATGGTAGATTTGACGTATATTACAAATTCATTTTTTTAATTGCTTATAAAATACTCAATTCTCATGTTAGTACCTTGAAACCTTGACCACTAGAAAGAGAATATGTTTCTTAATTAGCATTAATTACTTTCATACATTTCATTTAAGCCAATACTTCATAAACACTATAAAACATGTTTTTATATTGTAAATTTGGCGTATTTTACAAATTCATTTTTTTAATTGCTTATAAAATACTCAATTCTCATGTTAGTACCTTGAAACCTTGACCACTAGAAAGAGAATATGTTTCTTAATTAGCATTAATTACTTTCATACATTTCATTTAAGCCAATACTTCATAAACACTATAAAACATGTTTTTATATTGTAAATTTGGCGTATTTTACAAATTCATTTTTTTAATTGCTTATAAAATACTCAATTCTCATGTTAGTACCTTGAAACCTTGACCACTAGAAAGAGAATATGTTTCTTAATTAGCATTAATTACTTTCATACATTTCATTTAAGCCAATACTTCATAAACACTATAAAACATGTTTTTATATTGTAAATTTGGCGTATTTTACAAATTCATTTTTTTAATTGCTTATAAAATACTCAATTCTCATGTTAGTATCTTTAAACCTTGACCACTAGATTAAGAAATTGGTTCTAATTTAGGATTTATAAATATCATACATTTCATTTATGCCAATGTTTCATAAACTCTATAAAACTTGTTTTTATATGATAATTTTGGAGTATATTACAAATTCAAATTTTTTATGGCTTATGAAACACTCAATTCTCAATTAATTGACATGAAACCAACACCATTGAATTAAGTAAATGATTCTTATTTAACTTTATTAACTTCCATGTATTTCATTGATGCTGATACTTCATAAACACTATAAACATGCTTTTAAATGATAATTTTGACTCGTGTTTTAAATTCATATTTTAAACTGCTTATGAAACACTCATTTCTCAATTAATTCTCAACCAATCTTACAAATTTAACAGACTACATTTTTTTCAGATTGCAGTGCAGCAGTTCATCCAAGGCTTGCTGAGACAGAAATTTGCATTCATACCACTTTGGGAAAGTATCAACATCTTATTTTGAAAATAAACTAGAAGATACTGATAATAATATTGGATTTATGCAATGTGTGTGTAATGGTTATTGAATATAATTGATAATAAAATAATAGTTGTAAAACAATTGTTATTTGTTATATATATGAATAAAAGATTAGTAAACACTTTTAGCTTGTAATTTTTATTCTTCTTATTTACCTATGCTATAAAAATCTTTTATTTAGACTATATATAAATGATAATTTTGATAAAAATTACAAATTCACATTTTCAACTTTTTATAGTAGAATTAATCATTAAGTCAATATTAACACCAACAGAGGGCGGGAGGTTCACCATACCTTGGTCGACGGCTGACCTGCCACATGAAGAATCTAGTTGGTTGTGTGCCGTTCACCGTTCCACTGCTCTCCGGAGTAGGGCGGTATATTTATTAGGCTTTTGACCGAATGTCTTGTACATTTACGAAAGAATATTTATAATATCAACGAATTATTCATATTTTACGCCCGAAGTTAACACAAGTCAGTGTCCTGATCCTCGACCGATGCATTAAGAAAATGATTTAAATTTATCATTGAAAAATTATCATCAAATTCATTTGGAAAAGGGGTATTTTTCAGTTATTGTACAAGTGTATTCTTTTTTAAAAGTACAAAACATTCTGTTAATTTGTACAATCTTTTATGGCTTATAATAATTATTATTTGTTATCATCTGTTTATGCTTATATTTCGTATCTTTTTACAGTATTACATTCGTACTTGTGTTTAAGTTTCAACTGTAAATAGTTTTCAATTATTTTGTATTAAAAATGAAGGTTGTCTGTTAGTTTTTGTTTTGATTGTTTCAATTTCTAAATTATCCAGTGTTGTCCACACACGAGTTGTTATAGAATTATTTTCGTTCTCCTTATGGTGTGTAGTAGTGACAATTGGATTAAGTAAATGATTCTTTTTTAGCATTATTAACTTTCATGTATTTCATTGATGCTGATACTTCATAAACACTATAAACATGATTTTAAATGATAATTTTGACTCGTGTTATAAATTCATATTTTAAAATAATTATGAAACATTCAATTCTCAATTAATTCTCCACTAATTTTACATATTTAACTGACAACATTTTTTGCAGATTGCAGTGCAGCAGTTCACTCAAGGCTTGATGAGACAGGAATTTGCATTCATACCACTTTGGAAAATATCAACATCTTATTTTGAAAATAAACTAGAAGATACTTATAATAACAATAATGGTCTTTTGAAGGTACGTGTAATAATAACAATATGTAATTGGTAGCAACTTAATAGTAGTGAAACAAAAAGTAAGTATCATGAAACCAAGACCAATGAATTAAGTAAATGATTCTTATTTAGCATTATTAACTTCCATGTATTTTTGTTGATGCTGATACTTCATAAACACTATAAACATGCTTTTAAATGACAATTTTGACTCGTGTTATAAATTCATATTTTAAACTGCTTATGAAACACTCAATTCTCAATTAATTCTCCACTAATTTTACATATTTAACTGACTACATTTTTTTCAGATTGCAGTGCAGCAGTTCACCCAAGGCTTGCTGAGACAGGAATTTGCATTCATACCACTTTGGGAAAGTATCAACATCTTATTTTGAAAATAAACTAGAAGATATTGATAATAATATTGGATTTATGCAATGTGTGTGTAATGGTTATTGAATATAATTGATAGCAAATTAATACTAGTGAAACAAAAAATTAGTATCATGAAACCAAGACCAATGAATTAAGTAAATGATTCTTATTTAGCATTATTAACTTCCATGTATTTTTGTTGATGCTGATACTTCATAAACACTATAAAACATGTTTTTATATGATAATTTTAACGTAAATTACAAATTCAAATTTTTTATGGCTTATGAAATACTGAATTCTCAATTTAGTGTCTTGAAACTTTGACCACTAGAAAGAGAATATGTTTCTTAATTAGCATTAATTACTTTCATACATTTCATTTAAGCCAATACTTCATAAACACTATAAAACATGTTTTTATATGGTAGATTTGACATCTATTACAAATTCATTTTTTTAATTGCTTATAAAATACTCAATTCTCATGTTAGTACCTTGAAACCTTGACCACTAGAAAGAGAATATGTTTCTTAATTAGCATTAATTACTTTCATACATTTCATTTAAGCCAATACTTCATAAACACTATAAAACATGTTTTTATATGGTAGATTTGACGTATATTACAAATTCATTTTTTTAATTGCTTATAAAATACTCAATTCTCATGTTAGTACCTTGAAACCTTGACCACTAGAAAGAGAATATGTTTCTTAATTAGCATTAATTACTTTCATACATTTCATTTAAGCCAATACTTCATAAACACTATAAAACATGTTTTTATATTGTAAATTTGGCGTATTTTACAAATTCATTTTTTTAATTGCTTATAAAATATTCAATTCTCATGTTAGTATCTTTAAACCTTGACCACTAGAAAGAGAAATTGGATCTGATTTAGCATTAATTACTTTCATACATTACATTTAAGCCAATACTTCATAAACACTATAAAACATGTTTTTATATGGTAGATTTGACGTATATTACAAATTCATTTTTTTAATTGCTTATAAAATACTCAATTCTCATGTTAGTACCTTGAAACCTTGACCACTAGAAAGAGAATATGTTTCTTAATTAGCATTAATTACTTTCATACATTTCATTTAAGCCAATACTTCATAAACACTATAAAACATGTTTTTATATTGTAAATTTGGCGTATTTTACAAATTCATTTTTTTAATTGCTTATAAAATACTCAATTCTCATGTTAGTATCTTTAAACCTTGACCACTAGATTAAGAAATTAGTTCTAATTTAGGATTTATAAATATCATACATTTCATTTATGCCAATGTTTCATAAACTCTATAAAACTTGTTTTTATATGATAATTTTGGAGTATATTACAAATTCAAATTTTTTATGGCTTATGAAACACTCAATTCTCAATTAATTGACATGAAACCAACACCATTGAATTAAGTAAATGATTCTTATTTAACTTTATTAACTTCCATGTATTTCATTGATGCTGATACTTCATAAACACTATAAACATGCTTTTAAATGATAATTTTGACTCGTGTTTTAAATTCATATTTTAAACTGCTTATGAAACACTCATTTCTCAATTAATTCTCAACCAATCTTACAAATTTAACAGACTACATTTTTTTCAGATTGCAGTGCAGCAGTTCATCCAAGGCTTGCTGAGACAGAAATTTGCATTCATACCACTTTGGGAAAGTATCAACATCTTATTTTGAAAATAAACTAGAAGATACTGATAATAATATTGGATTTATGCAATGTGTGTGTAATGGTTATTGAATATAATTGATAATAAAATAATAGTTGTGAAACAATTGTTATTTGTTATATATATGAATAAAAGATTGTAAACACTTTTAGCTTGTAATTTTTATTCTTCTTATTTACCTATGCTATAAAAATCTTTTATTTAGACTATATATAAATGATAATTTTGATAAAAATTACAAATTCACATTTTCAACTTTTTATAGTAGAATTAATCATTAAGTCAATATTAACACCAACAGAGGGCGAGAGGTTCACCATACCTTGGTCGACGGCTGACCTGCCACATGAAGAATCTAGTTGGTTGTGTGCCGTTCACCGTTCCACTGCTCTCCGGAATGGGGCGGTATATTTATTAGGCTTTTGACCGAATGTCTTGTACATTTACGAAAGAATAGTTATAATATCAACGAATTATTCATATTTTACGCCCGAAGTTAACACAAGTCAGTGTCCTGATCCTCGACCGATGCATTAAGAAAATGATTTAAATTTATCATTGAAAAATTATCATCAAATTCATTTGGAAAAGGGGTATTTTTCAGTTATTGTACAAGTGTATTCTTTTTTAAAAGTACAAAACATTCTGTTAATTTGTACAATCTTTTATGGCTTATCATAATTATTATTTGTTATCATCTGTTTATGCTTATATTTCGTATCTTTTTACAGTATTACATTCGTACTTGTGTTTAAGTTTCAACTGTAAATAGTTTTCAATTATTTTGTATTAAAAATGAAGGTTGTCTGTTAGTTTTTGTTTTGATTGTTTCAATTTCTAAATTATCCAGTGTTGTCCACACACGAGTTGTTATAGAATTATTTTCGTTCTCCTTATGGTGTGTAGTAGTGACAATTGGATTAAGTAAATGATTCTTTTTTAGCATTATTAACTTTCATGTATTTCATTGATGCTGATACTTCATAAACACTATAAACATGCTTTTAAATGATAATTTTGACTCGTGTTATAAATTCATATTTTAAAATAATTATGAAACATTCAATTCTCAATTAATTCTCCACTAATTTTACATATTTAACTGACAACATTTTTTGCAGATTGCAGTGCAGCAGTTCACTCAAGGCTTGATGAGACAGGAATTTGCATTTATACCACTTTGGAAAATATCAACATCTTATTTTGAAAATAAACTAGAAGATACTTATAATAACAATAATGGTCTTTTGCAAGGTACGTGTAATAATAACAATATGTAATTGGTAGCAACTTAATAGTAGTGAAACAAAAAGTAAGTATCATGAAACCAAGACCAATGAATTAAGTAAATGATTCTTATTTAGCATTATTAACTTCCATGTATTTTTGTTGATGCTGATACTTCATAAACACTATAAACATGCTTTTAAATGACAATTTTGACTCGTGTTATAAATTCATATTTTAAACTGCTTATGAAACACTCAATTCTCAATTAATTCTCCACTAATTTTACATATTTAACTGACTACATTTTTTTCAGATTGCAGTGCAGCAGTTCACCCAAGGCTTGCTGAGACAGGAATTTGCATTCATACCACTTTGGGAAAGTATCAACATCTTATTTTGAAAATAAACTAGAAGATATTGATAATAATATTGGATTTATGCAATGTGTGTGTAATGGTTATTGAATATAATTGATAGCAAATTAATACTAGTGAAACAAAAAATTAGTATCATGAAACCAAGACCAATGAATTAAGTAAATGATTCTTATTTAGCATTATTAACTTCCATGTATTTTTGTTGATGCTGATACTTCATAAACACTATAAAACATGTTTTTATATGATAATTTTAACGTAAATTACAAATTCAAATTTTTTATGGCTTATGAAATACTGAATTCTCAATTTAGTGTCTTGAAACTTTGACCACTAGAAAGAGAATATGTTTCTTAATTAGCATTAATTACTTTCATACATTTCATTTAAGCCAATACTTCATAAACACTATAAAACATGTTTTTATATTGTAAATTTGGCGTATTTTACAAATTCATTTTTTAATTGCTTATAAAATACTCAATTCTTATGTTAGTACCTTGAAACCTTGACCACTAGAAAGAGAATATGTTTCTTAATTAGCATTAATTACTTTCATACATTTCATTTAAGCCAATACTTCATAAACACTATAAAACATGTTTTTATATGGTAGATTTGACGTATATTACAAATTCATTTTTTTAATTGCTTATAAAATACTCAATTCTCATGTTAGTACCTTGAAACCTTGACCACTAGAAAGAGAATATGTTTCTTAATTAGCATTAATTACTTTCATACATTTCATTTAAGCCAATACTTCATAAACACTATAAAACATGTTTTTATATTGTAAATTTGGCGTATTTTACAAATTCATTTTTTTAATTGCTTATAAAATACTCAATTCTCATGTTAGTACCTTGAAACCTTGACCACTAGAAAGAGAATATGTTTCTTAATTAGCATTAATTACTTTCATACATTTCATTTAAGCCAATACTTCATAAACACTATAAAACATGTTTTTATATTGTAAATTTGGCGTATTTTACAAATTCATTTTTTTAATTGCTTATAAAATACTCAATTCTCATGTTAGTACCTTGAAACCTTGACCACTAGAAAGAGAATATGTTTCTTAATTAGCATTAATTACTTTCATACATTTCATTTAAGCCAATACTTCATAAACACTATAAAACATGTTTTTATATTGTAAATTTGGCGTATTTTACAAATTCATTTTTTTAATTGCTTATAAAATACTCAATTCTCATGTTAGTATCTTTAAACCTTGACCACTAGATTAAGAAATTGGTTCTAATTTAGGATTTATAAATATCATACATTTCATTTATGCCAATGTTTCATAAACTCTATAAAACTTGTTTTTATATGATAATTTTGGAGTATATTACAAATTCAAATTTTTTATGGCTTATGAAACACTCAATTCTCAATTAATTGACATGAAACCAACACCATTGAATTAAGTAAATGATTCTTATTTAACTTTATTAACTTCCATGTATTTCATTGATGCTGATACTTCATAAACACTATAAACATGCTTTTAAATGATAATTTTGACTCGTGTTTTAAATTCATATTTTAAACTGCTTATGAAACACTCATTTCTCAATTAATTCTCAACCAATCTTACAAATTTAACAGACTACATTTTTTTCAGATTGCAGTGCAGCAGTTCATCCAAGGCTTGCTGAGACAGAAATTTGCATTCATACCACTTTGGGAAAGTATCAACATCTTATTTTGAAAATAAACTAGAAGATACTGATAATAATATTGGATTTATGCAATGTGTGTGTAATGGTTATTGAATATAATTGATAATAAAATAATAGTTGTAAAACAATTGTTATTTGTTATATATATGAATAAAAGATTAGTAAACACTTTTAGCTTGTAATTTTTATTCTTCTTATTTACCTATGCTATAAAAATCTTTTATTTAGACTATATATAAATGATAATTTTGATAAAAATTACAAATTCACATTTTCAACTTTTTATAGTAGAATTAATCATTAAGTCAATATTAACACCAACAGAGGGCGGGAGGTTCACCATACCTTGGTCGACGGCTGACCTGCCACATGAAGAATCTAGTTGGTTGTGTGCCGTTCACCGTTCCACTGCTCTCCGGAGTAGGGCGGTATATTTATTAGGCTTTTGACCGAATGTCTTGTACATTTACGAAAGAATATTTATAATATCAACGAATTATTCATATTTTACGCCCGAAGTTAACACAAGTCAGTGTCCTGATCCTCGACCGATGCATTAAGAAAATGATTTAAATTTATCATTGAAAAATTATCATCAAATTCATTTGGAAAAGGGGTATTTTTCAGTTATTGTACAAGTGTATTCTTTTTTAAAAGTACAAAACATTCTGTTAATTTGTACAATCTTTTATGGCTTATAATAATTATTATTTGTTATCATCTGTTTATGCTTATATTTCGTATCTTTTTACAGTATTACATTCGTACTTGTGTTTAAGTTTCAACTGTAAATAGTTTTCAATTATTTTGTATTAAAAATGAAGGTTGTCTGTTAGTTTTTGTTTTGATTGTTTCAATTTCTAAATTATCCAGTGTTGTCCACACACGAGTTGTTATAGAATTATTTTCGTTCTCCTTATGGTGTGTAGTAGTGACAATTGGATTAAGTAAATGATTCTTTTTAGCATTATTAACTTTCATGTATTTCATTGATGCTGATACTTCATAAACACTATAAACATGATTTTAAATGATAATTTTGACTCGTGTTATAAATTCATATTTTAAAATAATTATGAAACATTCAATTCTCAATTAATTCTCCACTAATTTTACATATTTAACTGACAACATTTTTTGCAGATTGCAGTGCAGCAGTTCACTCAAGGCTTGATGAGACAGGAATTTGCATTCATACCACTTTGGAAAATATCAACATCTTATTTTGAAAATAAACTAGAAGATACTTATAATAACAATAATGGTCTTTTGCAAGGTACGTGTAATAATAACAATATGTAATTGGTAGCAACTTAATAGTAGTGAAACAAAAAGTAAGTATCATGAAACCAAGACCAATGAATTAAGTAAATGATTCTTATTTAGCATTATTAACTTCCATGTATTTTTGTTGATGCTGATACTTCATAAACACTATAAACATGCTTTTAAATGACAATTTTGACTCGTGTTATAAATTCATATTTTAAACTGCTTATGAAACACTCAATTCTCAATTAATTCTCCACTAATTTTACATATTTAACTGACTACATTTTTTTCAGATTGCAGTGCAGCAGTTCACCCAAGGCTTGCTGAGACAGGAATTTGCATTCATACCACTTTGGGAAAGTATCAACATCTTATTTTGAAAATAAACTAGAAGATATTGATAATAATATTGGATTTATGCAATGTGTGTGTAATGGTTATTGAATATAATTGATAGCAAATTAATACTAGTGAAACAAAAAATTAGTATCATGAAACCAAGACCAATGAATTAAGTAAATGATTCTTATTTAGCATTATTAACTTCCATGTATTTTTGTTGATGCTGATACTTCATAAACACTATAAAACATGTTTTTATATGATAATTTTAACGTAAATTACAAATTCAAATTTTTTATGGCTTATGAAATACTGAATTCTCAATTTAGTGTCTTGAAACTTTGACCACTAGAAAGAGAATATGTTTCTTAATTAGCATTAATTACTTTCATACATTTCATTTAAGCCAATACTTCATAAACACTATAAAACATGTTTTTATATGGTAGATTTGACGTATATTACAAATTCATTTTTTTAATTGCTTATAAAATACTCAATTCTCATGTTAGTACCTTGAAACCTTGACCACTAGAAAGAGAATATGTTTCTTAATTAGCATTAATTACTTTCATACATTTCATTTAAGCCAATACTTCATAAACACTATAAAACATGTTTTTATATGGTAGATTTGACGTATATTACAAATTCATTTTTTTAATTGCTTATAAAATACTCAATTCTCATGTTAGTACCTTGAAACCTTGACCACTAGAAAGAGAATATGTTTCTTAATTAGCATTAATTACTTTCATACATTTCATTTAAGCCAATACTTCATAAACACTATAAAACATGTTTTTATATTGTAAATTTGGCGTATTTTACAAATTCATTTTTTTAATTGCTTATAAAATATTCAATTCTCATGTTAGTATCTTTAAACCTTGACCACTAGAAAGAGAAATTGGATTCTGATTTAGCATTAATTACTTTCATACATTACATTTAAGCCAATACTTCATAAACACTATAAAACATGTTTTTATATGGTAGATTTGACGTATATTACAAATTCATTTTTTTAATTGCTTATAAAATACTCAATTCTCATGTTAGTACCTTGAAACCTTGACCACTAGAAAGAGAATATGTTTCTTAATTAGCATTAATTACTTTCATACATTTCATTTAAGCCAATACTTCATAAACACTATAAAACATGTTTTTATATTGTAAATTTGGCGTATTTTACAAATTCATTTTTTTAATTGCTTATAAAATACTCAATTCTCATGTTAGTATCTTTAAACCTTGACCACTAGATTAAGAAATTGGTTCTAATTTAGGATTTATAAATATCATACATTTCATTTATGCCAATGTTTCATAAACTCTATAAAACTTGTTTTTATATGATAATTTTGGAGTATATTACAAATTCAAATTTTTTATGGCTTATGAAACACTCAATTCTCAATTAATTGACATGAAACCAACACCATTGAATTAAGTAAATGATTCTTATTTAACTTTATTAACTTCCATGTATTTCATTGATGCTGATACTTCATAAACACTATAAACATGCTTTTAAATGATAATTTTGACTCGTGTTTTAAATTCATATTTTAAACTGCTTATGAAACACTCATTTCTCAATTAATTCTCAACCAATCTTACAAATTTAACAGACTACATTTTTTTCAGATTGCAGTGCAGCAGTTCATCCAAGGCTTGCTGAGACAGAAATTTGCATTCATACCACTTTGGGAAAGTATCAACATCTTATTTTGAAAATAACTAGAAGATACTGATAATAATATTGGATTTATGCAATGTGTGTGTAATGGTTATTGAATATAATTGATAATAAAATAATAGTTGTGAAACAATTGTTATTTGTTATATATATGAATAAAAGATTAGTAAACACTTTTAGCTTGTAATTTTTATTCTTCTTATTTACCTATGCTATAAAAATCTTTTATTTAGACTATATATAAATGATAATTTTGATAAAAATTACAAATTCACATTTTCAACTTTTTATAGTAGAATTAATCATTAAGTCAATATTAACACCAACAGAGGGCGAGAGGTTCACCATACCTTGGTCGACGGCTGACCTGCCACATGAAGAATCTAGTTGGTTGTGTGCCGTTCACCGTTCCACTGCTCTCCGGAATGGGGCGGTATATTTATTAGGCTTTTGACCGAATGTCTTGTACATTTACGAAAGAATAGTTATAATATCAACGAATTATTCATATTTTACGCCCGAAGTTAACACAAGTCAGTGTCCTGATCCTCGACCGATGCATTAAGAAAATGATTTAAATTTATCATTGAAAAATTATCATCAAATTCATTTGGAAAAGGGGTATTTTTCAGTTATTGTACAAGTGTATTCTTTTTTAAAAGTACAAAACATTCTGTTAATTTGTACAATCTTTTATGGCTTATCATAATTATTATTTGTTATCATCTGTTTATGCTTATATTTCGTATCTTTTTACAGTATTACATTCGTACTTGTGTTTAAGTTTCAACTGTAAATAGTTTTCAATTATTTTGTATTAAAAATGAAGGTTGTCTGTTAGTTTTTGTTTTGATTGTTTCAATTTCTAAATTATCCAGTGTTGTCCACACACGAGTTGTTATAGAATTATTTTCGTTCTCCTTATGGTGTGTAGTAGTGACAATTGGATTAAGTAAATGATTCTTTTTTAGCATTATTAACTTTCATGTATTTCATTGATGCTGATACTTCATAAACACTATAAACATGCTTTTAAATGATAATTTTGACTCGTGTTATAAATTCATATTTTAAAATAATTATGAAACATTCAATTCTCAATTAATTCTCCACTAATTTTACATATTTAACTGACAACATTTTTTGCAGATTGCAGTGCAGCAGTTCACTCAAGGCTTGATGAGACAGGAATTTGCATTTATACCACTTTGGAAAATATCAACATCTTATTTTGAAAATAAACTAGAAGATACTTATAATAACAATAATGGTCTTTTGCAAGGTACGTGTAATAATAACAATATGTAATTGGTAGCAACTTAATAGTAGTGAAACAAAAAGTAAGTATCATGAAACCAAGACCAATGAATTAAGTAAATGATTCTTATTTAGCATTATTAACTTCCATGTATTTTTGTTGATGCTGATACTTCATAAACACTATAAACATGCTTTTAAATGACAATTTTGACTCGTGTTATAAATTCATATTTTAAACTGCTTATGAAACACTCAATTCTCAATTAATTCTCCACTAATTTTACATATTTAACTGACTACATTTTTTTCAGATTGCAGTGCAGCAGTTCACCCAAGGCTTGCTGAGACAGGAATTTGCATTCATACCACTTTGGGAAAGTATCAACATCTTATTTTGAAAATAAACTAGAAGATATTGATAATAATATTGGATTTATGCAATGTGTGTGTAATGGTTATTGAATATAATTGATAGCAAATTAATACTAGTGAAACAAAAAATTAGTATCATGAAACCAAGACCAATGAATTAAGTAAATGATTCTTATTTAGCATTATTAACTTCCATGTATTTTTGTTGATGCTGATACTTCATAAACACTATAAAACATGTTTTTATATGATAATTTTAACGTAAATTACAAATTCAAATTTTTTATGGCTTATGAAATACTGAATTCTCAATTTAGTGTCTTGAAACTTTGACCACTAGAAAGAGAATATGTTTCTTAATTAGCATTAATTACTTTCATACATTTCATTTAAGCCAATACTTCATAAACACTATAAAACATGTTTTTATATTGTAAATTTGGCGTATTTTACAAATTCATTTTTTAATTGCTTATAAAATACTCAATTCTTATGTTAGTACCTTGAAACCTTGACCACTAGAAAGAGAATATGTTTCTTAATTAGCATTAATTACTTTCATACATTTCATTTAAGCCAATACTTCATAAACACTATAAAACATGTTTTTATATGGTAGATTTGACGTATATTACAAATTCATTTTTTTAATTGCTTATAAAATACTCAATTCTCATGTTAGTACCTTGAAACCTTGACCACTAGAAAGAGAATATGTTTCTTAATTAGCATTAATTACTTTCATACATTTCATTTAAGCCAATACTTCATAAACACTATAAAACATGTTTTATATTGTAAATTTGGCGTATTTTACAAATTCATTTTTTTAATTGCTTATAAAATACTCAATTCTCATGTTAGTACCTTGAAACCTTGACCACTAGAAGAGAATATGTTTCTTAATTAGCATTAATTACTTTCATACATTTCATTTAAGCCAATACTTCATAAACACTATAAAACATGTTTTTATATTGTAAATTTGGCGTATTTTACAAATTCATTTTTTTAATTGCTTATAAAATACTCAATTCTCATGTTAGTACCTTGAAACCTTGACCACTAGAAAGAGAATATGTTTCTTAATTAGCATTAATTACTTTCATACATTTCATTTAAGCCAATACTTCATAAACACTATAAAACATGTTTTTATATTGTAAATTTGGCGTATTTTACAAATTCATTTTTTTAATTGCTTATAAAATACTCAATTCTCATGTTAGTATCTTTAAACCTTGACCACTAGATTAAGAAATTGGTTCTAATTTAGGATTTATAAATATCATACATTTCATTTATGCCAATGTTTCATAAACTCTATAAAACTTGTTTTTATATGATAATTTTGGAGTATATTACAAATTCAAATTTTTTATGGCTTATGAAACACTCAATTCTCAATTAATTGACATGAAACCAACACCATTGAATTAAGTAAATGATTCTTATTTAACTTTATTAACTTCCATGTATTTCATTGATGCTGATACTTCATAAACACTATAAACATGCTTTTAAATGATAATTTTGACTCGTGTTTTAAATTCATATTTTAAACTGCTTATGAAACACTCATTTCTCAATTAATTCTCAACCAATCTTACAAATTTAACAGACTACATTTTTTTCAGATTGCAGTGCAGCAGTTCATCCAAGGCTTGCTGAGACAGAAATTTGCATTCATACCACTTTGGGAAAGTATCAACATCTTATTTTGAAAATAAACTAGAAGATACTGATAATAATATTGGATTTATGCAATGTGTGTGTAATGGTTATTGAATATAATTGATAATAAAATAATAGTTGTAAAACAATTGTTATTTGTTATATATATGAATAAAAGATTAGTAAACACTTTTAGCTTGTAATTTTTATTCTTCTTATTTACCTATGCTATAAAAATCTTTTATTTAGACTATATATAAATGATAATTTTGATAAAAATTACAAATTCACATTTTCAACTTTTTATAGTAGAATTAATCATTAAGTCAATATTAACACCAACAGAGGGCAGGAGGTTCACCATACCTTGGTCGACGGCTGACCTGCCACATGAAGAATCTAGTTGGTTGTGTGCCGTTCACCGTTCCACTGCTCTCCGGAGTAGGGCGGTATATTTATTAGGCTTTTGACCGAATGTCTTGTACATTTACGAAAGAATAGTTATAATATCAACGAATTATTCATATTTTACGCCCGAAGTTAACACAAGTCAGTGTCCTGATCCTCGACCGATGCATTAAGAAAATGATTTAAATTTATCATTGAAAAATTATCATCAAATTCATTTGGAAAAGGGGTATTTTTCAGTTATTGTACAAGTGTATTCTTTTTAAAAGTACAAAACATTCTGTTAATTTGTACAATCTTTTATGGCTTATAATAATTATTATTTGTTATCATCTGTTTATGCTTATATTTCGTATCTTTTTACAGTATTACATTCGTACTTGTGTTTAAGTTTCAACTGTAAATAGTTTTCAATTATTTTGTATTAAAAATGAAGGTTGTCTGTAGTTTTTGTTTTGATTGTTTCAATTTCTAAATTATCCAGTGTTGTCCACACACGAGTTGTTATAGAATTATTTTCGTTCTCCTTATGGTGTGTAGTAGTGACAATTGGATTAAGTAAATGATTCTTTTTTAGCATTATTACTTTCATGTATTTCATTGATGCTGATACTTCATAAACACTATAAACATGCTTTTAAATGACAATTTTGACTCGTGTTATAAATTCATATTTTAAAATAATTATGAAACATTCAATTCTCAATTAATTCTCCACTAATTTTACATATTTAACTGACAACATTTTTTGCAGATTGCAGTGCAGCAGTTCACTCAAGGCTTGATGAGACAGGAATTTGCATTTACCACTTTGGAAAATATCAACATCTTATTTTGAAAATAAACTAGAAGATACTTATAATAACAATAATGGTCTTTTGCAAGGTACGTGTAATAATAACAATATGTAATTGGTAGCAACTTAATAGTAGTGAAACAAAAAGTAAGTATCATGAAACCAAGACCAATGAATTAAGTAAATGATTCTTATTTAGCATTATTAACTTCCATGTATTTTTGTTGATGCTGATACTTCATAAACACTATAAACATGCTTTTAAATGACAATTTTGACTCGTGGTATAAATTCATATTTTAAACTGCTTATGAAACACTCAATTCTCAATTAATTCTCCACTAATTTTACATATTTAACTGACTACATTTTTTTCAGATTGCAGTGCAGCAGTTCACCCAAGGCTTGCTGAGACAGGAATTTGCATTCATACCACTTTGGGAAAGTATCAACATCTTATTTTGAAAATAAACTAGAAGATATTGATAATAATATTGGATTTATGCAATGTGTGTGTAATGGTTATTGAATATAATTGATAGCAAATTAATACTAGTGAAACAAAAATTAGTATCATGAAACCAAGACCAATGAATTAAGTAAATGATTCTTATTTAGCATTATTAACTTCCATGTATTTTTGTTGATGCTGATACTTCATAAACACTATAAAACATGTTTTTATATGATAATTTTAACGTAAATTACAAATTCAAATTTTTTATGGCTTATGAAATACTGAATTCTCAATTTAGTGTCTTGAAACTTTGACCACTAGAAAGAGAATATGTTTCTTAATTAGCATTAATTACTTTCATACATTTCATTTAAGCCAATACTTCATAAACACTATAAAACATGTTTTTATATGGTAATTTGACGTATATTACAAATTCATTTTTTTAATTGCTTATAAAATACTCAATTCTTGTTAGTACCTTGAAACCTTGACCACTAGAAAGAGAATATGTTTCTTATTAGCATTAATTACTTTCATACATTTCATTTAAGCCAATACTTCATAAACACTATAAAACATGTTTTTATATGGTAGATTTGACGTATATTACAAATTCATTTTTTTAATTGCTTATAAAATACTCAATTCTCATGTTAGTACCTTGAAACCTTGACCACTAGAAAGAGAATATGTTTCTTAATTAGCATTAATTACTTTCATACATTTCATTTAAGCCAATACTTCATAAACACTATAAAACATGTTTTTATATTGTAAATTTGGCGTATTTTACAAATTCATTTTTTAATTGCTTATAAAATACTCAATTCTCATGTTAGTATCTTTAAACCTTGACCACTAGAAAGAGAATATGTTTCTTATTTAGCATTAATTACTTTCATACATTTCATTTAAGCCATTACTTCATAAACACTAAAAAAAATGTGTTTTTTATATGTAAATTGGCGTATTTACAAATTCATTTTTTAATTGCTTATAAAATACTCAATCTCGTTAGTACCTTGAAACCTTGACCACTAGAAAGAGATATTGTTTATAATTAGCATTAATTACTTCATACATTTCATTTAGCAATACTTCATAAACACTATAAAACATGTTTTTATATTGTAAATTGGCGTATTTTACAAATCATTTTTTTAATTGCTATAAAATACTCAATTCTCATGTTAGTATCTTTAAACCTTGACCACTAGATTAAGAAAATTGGTTCTAATTTAGGATTTATAAATATCATACATTTCATTTATGCCAATGTTTCATAAACTCTATAAAATGTTTTATATGATAATTTTGGAGTATATTACAAATTCAAATTTTTATGGCTTATGAAACACTCAATTCTCAATTAATTGACATGAAACCAACACCATTGAATTAAGTAAATGATTCTTATTTAACTTTATTAACTTCCATGTATTTCATTGATGCTGATACTTCATAAACACTATAAACATGCTTTTAAATGATAATTTGACTTGTGTTTTAAATTCATATTTTAAACTGCTTATGAAACACTCATTTCTCAATTAATTCTCAACCAATCTTAAATTTAACAGACTACATTTTTTTCAGATTGCAGTGCAGCAGTTCATCCAAGGCTTGCTGAGACAGAAATTTGCATTCATACCACTTTGGGAAAGTATCAACATCTTATTTTGAAAATAAACTAGAAGATACTGATAATAAATTGGATTTATGAATGTGTGTGTAATGGTTATTGAATATAATTGATAATAAAATAATAGTTGTGAAACAATTGTATTTGTTATATATATGAATAAAAGATTAGTAAACACTTTTAGCTTTAATTTTTATTCTTCTTATTACCTATGCTATAAAAATCTTTTATTTAGACTATATATAAATGATAATTTTGATAAAAATTACAAATTCACATTTTCAACTTTTATAGTAGAATTAATCATTAAGTCAATATTAACACCAACAGAGGGCGGGAGGTTCACCATACCTTGGTCGACGGCTGACCTGCCACATGAAGAATCTAGTTGGTTGTGTGCCGTTCACCGTTCCACTGCTCTCCGGAGAGGGCGGTATATTTATTAGGCTTTTGACCGAATGTCTTGTACATTTACGAAAGAATATTTATAATATCAACGAATTATTCATATTTTACGCCCGAAGTTAACACAAGTCAGTGTCCTGATCCTCGACCGATGCATTAAGAAAATGATTTAAATTTATCATTGAAAAATTATCATCAAATTCATTTGGAAAAGGGTATTTTCAGTTATTGTACAAGTGTATTCTTTTTAAAAGTACAAAACATTCTGTTAATTTGTACAATCTTTTATGGCTTATCATAATTATTATTTGTTATCATCTGTTTATGCTTATATTTCGTATCTTTTACAGTATTACATTCGTACTTGTGTTAAGTTTCAACTGTAAATAGTTTTCAATTATTTTGTATTAAAAATGAAGGTTGTCTGTTAGTTTTTGTTTTGATTGTTTCAATTTAAATTATCCAGTGTTGTCCACACACGAGTTGTTATAGAATTATTTTCGTTCTCCTTATGGTGTGTAGTAGTGACAATTGGATTAAGTAAATGATTCTTTTTTAGCATTATTAACTTTCATGTATTTCATTGATGCTGATACTTCATAAACACTATAAACATGCTTTTAAATGACAATTTTGACTCGTGTTATAAATTCATATTTTAAAATAATTATGAAACATTCAATTCTCAATTAATTCTCCACTAATTTTACATATTTATTTAACTGAAACATTTTTTGCAGATTGCAGTGCAGCAGTTCACTCAAGGCTTGATGAGACAGGAATTTGCATTTATACCACTTTGGAAAATATCAACATCTTATTTTGAAAATAAACTAGAAGATATTTATAATAACAATAATGGTCTTTTGCAAGGTACGTGTAATAATAACAAATGTAATTGTAGCAACTTAATAGTAGTGAAACAAAAAGTAAGTATCATGAAACCAAGACCATGAATTAAGTAAATGATTTTATTTAGCATTATTAACTTCCATGTATTTTTGTGATGCTGATACTTCATAAACACTATAAACATGCTTTTAAATGACAATTTTGACTCGTGTTATAAATTCATATTTTAAACTGCTTATGAAACACTCAATTCTCAATAATTCTCCACTAATTTTACATATTTAACTGACTACATTTTTTTCAGATTGCAGTGCAGCAGTTCACCCAAGGCTTGCTGAGACAGGAATTTGCATTCATACCACTTTGGGAAAGTATCAACATCTTATTTTGAAAATAAACTAGAAGATATTGATAATAATATTGGATTTATGCAATGTGTGTGTAATGGTTATTGAATATAATTGATAGCAAATTAATACTAGTGAAACAAAAAATTAGTATCATGAAACCAAGACCAATGAATTAAGTAAATGATTCTTATTTAGCATTATTAACTTCCATGTATTTTGTTGATGCTGATACTTCATAAACACTATAAAACATGTTTTTATATGATAATTTTAACGTAAATTACAAATTCAAATTTTTTATGGCTTATGAAATACTGAATTCTCAATTTAGTGTCTTGAAACTTTGACCACTAGAAAGAGGAATATTTCTTAATTAGCATTAATACTTTCATACATTTCATTTAAGCCATACTTCATAAACACTATAAAACATGTTTTTATATGTAGATTTGACGTATATTACAAATTCATTTTTTTAATTGCTTATAAAATACTCAATTCTCATGTTAGTACCTGAAACCTTGACCACTAGAAAGAGAATATGTT